>NW_017671517.1:281340-285250 GCF_001879085.1 Nicotiana attenuata
TTTTGATATCGGGGTCGGAATCCAATTCCGGAAGTTGGAGTGGGTCCGCAGTGTCAAATGAGACTTGTGTGCAAAATTTGAAGTCAATCGGACGTGATTTGATAGGTTTAAACATCGGAAATAGAAGTTGGAAAGTTCAAAGTTCATAAAGCTTGGATTGGAGGTCGATTGATGATTTTAGCGTTGCTTGATGTGATTTGAGGCCTCGAGCAGGTCCGTAATGTGTTTTGGGATTGGTTGGTATGATTGGTTGGGGTCCCGGGGGCCTCGGGTAGATTCCGGGTGGCTAACGGATCGGATTTGGAGTTTGAGGAAGAGCTGGAGCTGCTGCTTCTGGTATTTCCGCTTCTGCGGATTTGGGACCGCAGAAGCGGCCCTGCATAGGCGAGAATTTGACCGCAGAAGCGGTTGGGACCAAAATGGAGAGGACCGCAGATGCGGTCGAGCAGCCGCAGAAGCGGTACCGCACCTGCGGTCGAAGCATCGCAGAAGCGAGAAAGGGGGGCTTGTGAAGGAGCCGCAGAAGCGGCCTTTAGACCGCATAAGCGGAACTGCTGATGCGGTATAGCTTCCGCAGAAGCGAAAAGACCTGGAGGCAGAAAGGTAGATTTAAATCGTGGGTTGAGTTCATTTCTCCCATTTCTTCATGGCTTGGGCGATTTTTGGGGAGCTTCAAGAGAGGATTTTTGTCGTCATGGTTAAGGTAAGTTATCCCCATCACTTTTGAGTTAAATGCATTGATTATGTATGGATTTTTAGCATGTAAATGGGTAGAAAATTGAGGGTTAGAGGAAGACCTAGAAAATTAGTGTTCTTGGATTTTGACCACGATTTTGAGTATGGAATTAAGATAAAATCATATATTTGAGTTCGTGAGTTCATGGGTAAACTTTATCTTCAAGAAATTTCGGATTCCGCGCACGTGGGCCCGAGGGCATTTTTGTCAACTTTTCGTTCGGGGTTAGGAACTGTTATAAACTGGGTTGTAAAGTATAATTGAGCATGTATTAATGGATTTATATGATCGTTGGCTAGTTTTGGAGCATTGTGCGTTGGTGCAAGCCTTCGGAAGAATGTAGAATGCCGGTTGTGGATCTTCGGAGCGAGGTGAGTCTCCTTTCTAATCTTGTGAGGGGGAATTTACCCCATAGGTGAGTTAAACTGGTTAAGTGCTCCTATTTGTGGGGGCTACGTACGCACAAGGTGACGAAAGTCCGTGCGTAGCTACTATTATGCTATTGTCCGGGTAGTCTAGGACCCAAAAGCATGTTATATCTGAATTAATTGTGAACCCATTGATGGTTTGAATTTCTTAGATCATATTAAATTAATAAAAGGATTTCTAAAAAGACTTAAGCTTCGTTTTCTCAAATTATTAAAGAGAATTGGCCTTTCTTATATAATTGCTCCATGTTGACTTCTTGACTGATTGTCTGACTATGTGTGTGTTTATTTTGGAACGGACCGAACGCCTCGGCAAATTAATAGATGCATCTATAGGCGCGCCGTCGACCCTCGGCAAGTGCACATTTATTTCTGTTGGATCGGGCCGTCGCCTCGGTATGATTTGCGCATGCTTGTGTTGCTGCCTGGACTTAATTAAGTTATTATTGCCCTTTTGTGGCTAAAAAAATATTTGGATTATATTTAAAGAGAAACTCTGGAAATTTTCCGATGAAAGAATTACGTGTTTACTTGTTTCCTCTATCTGAATTAAAATCATGTTTAAAAAATAAATCCACTGTTTAATATGTATATTAAGGATAAATAATGATTGGACTATTAGAGAGTGTCAAGTTGACCATCTCGTCTCTACCCCTTCGGGATTAGGCGGGACACTCACTGAGTACACGTTGATTACGTACTCATACTACACTTCTGTGCATTTTTGTTGCACAGGTATATATACCTCTAGCAGCCTACGGGGCGTAGCAGCACGGACGTTTCTGGGACTAGGTGAGCTGCATCATTCGAGGCGACCGCAGCTAGGGTAGTCCCTTCCAATGTACTGTATTTACTTTCCGTCCACTGTATTCCGGACGGATGTTGTATTTTATTTCTCTTATCAGTGGTTGCTCATGTACTTGTGACACCGGGTTCTGGGGATGTATTTGGATTATTTCGAAATCTTAAAATTTGTTTAAATATTTTATTTATTTATTCGGAAGAATACACTGAGTCTTGTTTAAAACGTATAAAAGAAATGTTTTTCAAAAGTGTTAAAATGAGATTTAATTAAGTATTTGAGTTGGCTGGCCTGAAGGCGGTGTCCGGCGCCACCACGACCCTTAGTGGATTTTGGGTCGTGACAACATGGTACAGAGCACTAGGTTCCCGTCAGTCTCACGAGTTATGAGCAAGTCTAGTAGAGTCTCGCGGATCGGTACGGAGACGTCTGTACTTATCCTCGGGAGGCTACAGGGCTGTTAGGAGTACTTCCCTTCTTGATTTCCATATCGTGCGGTTCGATTCCTTTGAGGCTTATGCCTTTGATTTCTTCCTATTCAATCTTAGGCGAGCGCTTGTTATAAATCGAGAATTTGAAGAATTGAAATGGCACTAAAAATGTGGTGCGGGATGATTCTTCCCGGTATAGTTGATTGGACTATTATAGTCGCATTTTGGAGGGATATTCTATTGTTCCAGCTCTGTAACAGAACTTCTAAGAGCCTTGAGGCTAAGCACGGGTTGCCATGATGCTTATGAACAATTATTCCGCAGTGTTGTTGTGATGGTAGGGTATTTGCCCACGTGTCGGGGCAGTGAATGAATTGAAGGGAGGTTTACTCAGTGTGTAATCAAGGGATTCAGCATTTTATTCTCGGCAGGGGAAAGTCAATCGAACTAAGGATGGTCAGGTGTGGGCTGGTGGAAGTAATGAGGCTTGGTATTTGCAAGCGTGGTTGAGCTTTCTTTTATGAGAGGGTGTCGTGGTCCTGATTGAACGTACTAAGTTGTTGGTGTTATGATCTGCTACAATTCGCCTTTATGGCAGGGTATTGTGAAATAATATTGGAGGTACAACTGTTAGTTGTCGCATGGTGCGGTGGTTTAGGATCGAATTAGAATTTCTAATGTTGATGGCTCGAGAAAGATGACCTTTGGAAAGGTTTAAAGTTAGTAGCAATGGTGGGTTCAAGTGCCACGAAGATAGATTTTATTTAAGGCAACAATTAAGCAGCGAAGTATGAGGAAGGACATGTGGGAAGTGCCAGGCGGTGCTTAAAATTTCTAGAAGGCCAAGTATGAGGAGCAAGGTCGAGTGACCGATTAAGGAGATGAGTTCCGCCAAAGTGGGAGAGTGGCGGGTGTGCATATGGGCTTGGTAGTAGGAAGACTACGCGCCCTAAGGAGAGTTTGGATCGAATTTGGGATTTTAATGATTGGTGATTGAAGTCTGCGGGTATGATTGGAAGTATGGGCTAGTATGCGGAAAAAGATTGATATGGCGGGAAGGAGCTGCTTGAAATGGGGGAGGGTGCAGCATAACCCTGAATTTGGAAGGATGTTGCCGCACATTTAATTGATGTCCGCGAGGAGCGAATGGACTTGTGCAGCTGGAAGTGAGCTCGGACTCAGGATGGGCTATTGGTGTCATAGTGAATGTACCCCGTGCAGCGGCGTGGCAAGATGTCGGGAGGTGATTCCCCTAGGTGGGTTATTCCCCCGTGAGCAGATTAGCGGTCGCGTGGTTGGCGAAGCTTCTGCGAGGAATTATATTGGTTGTTCAACAAAGAGGTCGGTCGTGCGAATGCGGATGAGGTCTCAGAATATGAAAGATGGGGATGTACAGGAAGATCCCGAGAGATTCTGATAATTGGTGGCGCGAGGTTAAGTCAATAAGAGGTAAAAAGGTCGGGCGAACTCAATAATGGTGAAATGATGGCTTCAAGCCAACTGGGAGAGTCCC
>NW_017671518.1:0-1697 GCF_001879085.1 Nicotiana attenuata
AGCACCTCGTCTTGCCGCAACCACGACACCTAACGCTGAATAGACCTTCTATGAATCACGAAGTTGTCCTCCAAATGTAGATCCATTAATAACATGGAAACACTATAAGCCCCAACATCATCCCATGAAAGATCTCTGACCTTGGTCATACACAAAATCCGGGAACCCACTAATACCACATATACACATACCTCTGGCCAAATCTGATATAAATCTAACTTTGCCATCTGAATGCCGCTATTGAACTCCTCCACTTGGCGCAAAGGCGGCCGGCAAGGAACCAGCGGCGGAACCTCCTCTTGATGCATTTTTTCTTGGCGGGTGCTCGGTGGTTTCCGACTTAAAAGTTGAAAAACCTTCACCCCTTCCGGGCCGGGGCGAGAAAGTATCGAGGTATATTTGCTCGATCACTGAAGAGACCCTCCCTACAGTCATAAAGGACTGCAGCTAGGGTGAAAAAGACGTGGTGGTTCCTAGGCCTGGAGAAGATATTAGTACCTACGTTAAGGGATACTTAAGTTTTACACTTACCCCTTTATGTTGGGTCTGTTGGACCCGGTGATCATTCATGTCTGTAAAAGGTACGAGTTTGCCTTGGTCAGATCCATCCCTCATTCTGGAGGATAGTTATTCTTCTCCTATTCTTCGTGATCAAGATTAACGGATGCCCATTCATGGTTGACGATCTGATGTGCCTATACAGTCCCCGATTCTTCTGGGGGGACTGATTAAATTTGCGCGCCAGGCCTCTAAAGCCCCGTTCTCGAGCATCGATGAAGATCGAGACCCGAGGTTGGCTAGGCCGATTTGTCCGAGTGAGGACCTCGGACCTGATCTGGCCAAGGACAGGCCGTTCCCCGAGGAGTGGAACAAAAAACGTAAGTAAAGTTCTATTTTTCACAGAAAATTATTTTTACTCTCTTTTTCTCCTATCTTATCAATGTTCGGCTTCAATGCAGCTGTTGCTCAGGTTCCGGATGCGGTTCCTCGACTCAAGAAATGGGTTAAGGATATTGTCTCACAGAAAATGTATTCCGAGCGCGCATGGCGCAAACTTTCGAAGGGCCGGTGGGAGGACCATTCTCACGATGAAATTACTTTCTTGAATAAGCAATACTTGGATCCCCTTTGTGCTATTGAGTTCGTACTTATTTCTTTTTTCTTTGCAGGTCTTTCTAAGGATATCTTCATGAGGCCTCCATTTAGTGACGAGGATAGCCCCGCCGAGTCCCCTGCTTCGAGGCAGGAGAAGAAGAAGACAAGGGCTTCAAGGGAGAACTCGGAGAAGAAAAAAACCGAAAAGGAGGCTGGTGCGCAAATCCAAGGAAAGCACCCGCGGGCGAGAGCTCCCATCGGACTCGATCCACCAGCTGAGGGATGAGTCCGAAGAAGAAGAAGAGACTTCCCAACTTGTGGCCCGCATTTGAGGCAACACTAAACTACCTTAAACCAGGGGGGCCAATAAGGAGGCAACAGTCGACGCCTCCGAACCAGATAGGGCGAGGTTGATTTGCCCCAAGTTGGGAAGGCCGATAAAGAGGCTTCGGCTGATGCTCCTCGGGCAGAGGATAATTCCTCGAAGGATGGACTAGGAGTGATAGATCTCTCTGAGTCTCCCTCATTTACCGACTCCATGATACACAATGCCTAGAGGCTAAAAGGATGCCTAAATGACAGGCCCAAGGGGGGGGGGGTAG
>NW_017671518.1:1938-6308 GCF_001879085.1 Nicotiana attenuata
GGGGGGGGGGGGTAGACCCCTTCCATAACTTCTTTGAAGGTTTAGACTCTACTTCCTTGGAAGATGTCACCGGATTGAGTGACTTTCTAGTACCAAAGAAGAGTCCATCCTCGAGAACCACCAGGCCTTCTTCGAGCTCGAAACTAGTAAACTGGTTCCCAGCTCCGAGTGCAGATCCTGACTGGAAGCGGTCGATTATTATGTCTATTACGGAGGATGCTCTGGTCCTCTCTGCCCCCGTGGTGGTTGCAAGTTATCTTCGGTGCCTGGTGACCGAAGAGGATCAAGCAAAGATGAACGAGGTGGATGTGCCCTGCCTGTTCAACGAAGCCCAACAGGCGTTAAACCGGGTAACATTGAATGCCTCCTGACGACTTTTATTATGTACTTAAATTAAGTCATAAAAATTTGTAACTCTTTCCTTTGCATTTGTAGGACTCGGCGCTCCATCACGAGACTTTTCTCCGATATCGAGAAGAGTTTACCCAATATGAGGCTGAGACTCGAGGGCTCATTGAGAAGAGAGATGCTTACAAAATTCTTAATGAGCAACGTGAGGGGCAGGTCATGAAACTCCAATTTGAGTTAGAGGCGTCTTAGAAGGAGCATGCCGACCTAGTTGAGCAGGTAAGGAGAGTATTTGAGGTTAGTGACTATGAGTAAAATACGGTGGCTAATGGTCCGAACCCGCAAGTCCAACAGAAGCTTGACTATATCGGATAGCTCCGGGCAGAGGTGGATGCGGTAAAGGCCGAGGCCGAAGAATGGAAAAAGAACATGGACCGTCTGGACTCAGAAAAGGAGACCGCTCGGGCCCAACTGGATTCGGCTGAGGTTTAGCTCCGAGCTGTAAAGGAGAAGTCCTTGGTGCAGGCCAAGAAGATCGAGGAGCTCTAGTCCCAATTGAATTCGGCCATCTCTGATCATGAAAATCTGGTCATGGAGCTTGAAGCGGTCAAGTCGTAGGCCAAAGTAATCAAAGTTGATGGCGATGGGATGGTGGTCGTTTATAAAGCTGATGGCGAGGCGGCTCAGGTTTGAGCAAAAGACATCATCGAGCACGCTAAGTGGCAATCTCGAAGGGAGGACCTTGAGGAAATTTATGCTTGGGGTTTCGACTTATTAGCTGAGATTGAGGGTGCCAAAGAGCTCGAAGCCGTGGCCAAAAAATTGGCCTATCCTGAAGATGACGAGGAGCCCGAAGATTTGGGCGAGTCCGAGTATGGCAAATATCCCGAGGGTGACGGGCAGCCCCTGGCGAAGACTAGGCCACTTAGGCTCTTTATAAATGTTTCTTGTTTTTTGCTGTTCGTTTTACCTTTTGGTTGGGGCCATTGGCCTCTGTAAAGGATTTGTGTCGAGGCCGTTTTGGCCCTTATAAGAAATTTTTGATATGTATGTAAAGCCTTTTTTCCCTTCAGCAATTTCTAAGTTTTTTGCTTTGTCATTTATATTTGCGAAGATTAAAATTCCTTAGCATGAAATAGTTAGGTTATGATCGAGGGTTCGAACAAGCCTTTCCTTCAACATTATTTTGATCTTAAAGGCATCGTGGGGTTCCCGCATGACCAAAATTTCCCCCCCAAAGTACTTATACTTTCTTAGTCATAGTTCGTCGAGGGTAGCGTTTTGAACCGGTTAAGAAATTTAAAGGCCTTTTTGTTACGGGTCACAGACGTTTTCGAGCCGTTTTAATTTGGCAGTAGCCTTTTTAGTTCAGGTGTCACCCAGTGGACTGGTCATCCCGAGTTATTTGGGTTTGCCTAAGACAACAGTCCCCGAATGGAGATGGCCGTGGCCTTTTAGATTCGGGCGTTGCCTGATAGGTCTTACGCCCCCGAGCTCTGATAGCCCGGACCATCCGAATTTGTTTTCGGATGGTTGTCCCTGTGTGAGAATGATTGTTCAAACTCGAATCAAGATGGCCCTTGGGCTCGATACTTTTAGAGGATCAGATGTAGGAAATTCCTTGAGAAATGCGAGAAAAGTTTTTAAAAGGGCGAAATATTTATCTGCAAGGAAGAGACTTCTTTTTATTCTTGTGTAAAATAGTTATACATGCGTATATGCTTTGTGCCAAGGCTTGATCAATCTATGTTGGAAGGGTTCATTTGACCGTTTGGCCCTTACAATAAGTCCTATCTATCGATACCCTTCAATTACGAAGTTTCTTTCCTTGCTAAAGTTGAAATCTGAGGGTAATCCCCCCAATATCCGAGGTTGATCGTAGAGAGAAGCCTCGGATACTATTGATGCAATCTTTGACACCGATTCATAACCGGCCTTCTATTCTATGTTAGCACGATCCACTGTTGACTCGTTAAAAACCTTGCCGAAAAACCATTTGGGACAAAACTGGTTCAAGGAAAAAAGAGTGCAATGCGTGATTTCAGACCTAAAAATCAGTACCACTTCTTGTTGGTTACCTGCAAGTGTTAGTTCAAAAATAAGTAAAAAGGAAATAAACGGGGGCGTACCTTAGCAGTAGTATCGCTTCAAGTGAGTTATGTTCCAGTTATTTGGTAATTACTTGCCCTTTATTGTTCCGAGTTTGTAGGACCCCTTTCTGGTGATCTAGATAATCAGGTATGGTCCTTCACAGTTCGGTCCCAACTTCCCTTTGTTTGGGTTTTGGATGCTTAGTTTGACCTTCCTTAGTACTAATGTATTGGGAAAAATCGAGTTTACATATTGAAGTGATTGAAAGATGACGTGTCATCACACGAAGGCTAGTCAAAGAGTGATGGTAAGCAAGAAGGCACGAGTTGCAACAGGTACGAGCAGAGGTACAAGCAGAGGCACGAGCGGATATTCAAAAGACTCGATGCTCGTACCTATTTAAATCTAAAAGTTAAGAAGAATGAATCTGACAGCACAAGAGAGTACAGATACATTATTTAATAAGCGTTAAATACTGAAAACGTTAGAGAATCTGTATTAAATTACAATGATTATGTAACGTAGCATTTAATGCCTTTAACTGTCTATAATGACCTTATTATGGAAAAGGCAAAACGTATATCTTAGAGATAGCTATAAAAAGGAGAAGACTAGTCATTTGTAAGGACACAAAATATCAACTGAATATATTGATTTATTTTGCTTTCTGCTATCTATCTTATTGTTATCAAAATCAATTTCTTTTGTTCATTTTCGATTATCAGTAACCCGAGTTCTTCTAAAATTACAGCTTTGACTGAAATACCATTTTTTGGTTAAACAACTAAGTCCCTGATATTGAAGTGCCGGAGGTTGGCCCTTCGATTGTAGTATCTTTCGATCTGCTACTTTTGGGCGGCCAACCGGACAAGGGCGGCTTCGCGCCTTTTCTCCAATATCTCTAGGCTCATGCTCATGTCCTCATCGTTCGATTCTTTGGTAGCATATCGGAATGATACTTGGTTTACCGACCTCGACCGCTATTAGAGCTTCGGCACCGTAAACCAACGAGAACGGGGAGGACCTGGTACTGGACTTCGAGGTTGTACGGTATGCCCATAGGACTTTGGGCAGGATTTCCTTCCATTTTACTTTGGCTTCAGTTAACCTCTTTTTGACGTTTTGGAGTATGGTTTTGTTATTCGATTCTGCTTGTTCGTTCCCACTAGGGTGATAGGGTGTTGATAGGATCTTTTTGATCTTATGGTCTTCAAGAAATTTGGTTACTTTGCTGCCGATATATTGTTTCCCGTTATCGCACACGATTTCGAACGACATTCCAAACCGAGATATAATGTGGTCCCAAATGAAGTCAATGACTTCCTTCTCCCTGACCTTCTCGTATGCTTGGGCTTCAACCCACTTAGAAAAATAGTCAGTCATAAACAATATGAATTGAGACTTATCGGGTGCCCATGGAAGGGAGTCAACGATGTCCATTCTCCACTTCATGAATGGCCATGGTGACAAACTCGAATGCAGCAGCTCTCCGGGTTGATGTATCATCGGAGCATGTCTTTGACATTCATCACATTTTCGTATGAACTCTTTTGCGTCCTTTTCCATATCTATCTAGTAGTAACCGGCTCTGATTACCTTTCGAACAATAAATTCGGCGCTTGAATGATTTTCGCTGGTGCCCTCGTGAACTTCCCTCAGAACGTACTTGGTATCTCCTGGCCCTAAACATATTGCTAGCGGGCCATCGAGCGTTCTTATGAACAAGGTTCCGTCTTCGGACAAGCTAAACCGGGCTGCCTTTGTACACAGGGTCCTCGATTCTTTTGGATCCGAGGGCAGTTTCCCAGTCTTCAAATATTCTACACTAATAAGTAGAATATGAACATTTGAGTATGTATTGACTAGTTCTTACCCCATTTGAGTAGTTTTGGATCGTTCGACTCCGAATTTGGAGGTTTGAGCACGTTCTT
>NW_017671518.1:10359-65934 GCF_001879085.1 Nicotiana attenuata
ACAGGAGTTCCAGCTTCATCCATGTCCAGTTGAGTGGCAGTTGCAATGGAGTGTCTATCACTTCGATGCTTCCATGTCAAACCTCTTCAGAAGTTCCCTAATGAATTTTGCTGACAAATGGAAGTACCCTTTGGAGACTGTTTTACTTGAAGACCCAGGAAGAAGTTTAATTCTCCCATCATGCTCATTTCAAATTCACTTCCCATAAGTTTTGCAAACTCTTCACACAGCGAGTCAGCCGTTGCCCCAAAAATGATATTATCAACATAAACCCGAACAATGAGCAGGTTCCTTCCTCGTTTCTTTAAGAAAAGAGTATTGTCAATTTTCCCTCTCTTAAAACCATTTTCTAAGAGAAATTTTGAGAATCTTTCATATCAAGCCCGAGGAGCCTGCTTTAGCCCGTACAGAGCTTTGTCCAGCTTGAACACATATTCAGGGTGCTCATGACATTCACACCCTGGGGGTTGCTTCAAATAGACTTCTTCCTTAAGGATTCCATTCAAAAATGCAATTTTGACATCCATTTGGAACAAGGTGAATTCCATATAAGATGCAAAAGCGATTAAAATTCTGATAGCTTCCATCTGGGCCACTGGAGCAAACGTTTCATCATAGTCAATCCCTTCCTCCTGATTATAGCCTTGGACAACTAGCCTTGCCTTGTTTCTTGTGGTAATTGCATGTTCATAGAGCTTGTTTCTGAACACCCACCTAGTTCCTATAATGGTTCTATCTGGGGGTCTGGGTACCAGGTGCCACACACTGTTTCTCTCAAACTGGTGCAGTTCTTCTTGCATGGCGAAAATCCAGTCTGCATCTTTCAAAGCTTCCTTGATGTTTTTGGGTTCTATCTGGGAGAGAAACACTGAGAAGGCAAGTGAATTTCTGGCTCTTGACCTGGTTTGTACTCCAGAGTCTAGAGGAGTGATGATGTTGTCTATAGGGTGAGAGCTTTGGTGTCTCCAATTAGACACCTGAGGTTTATTTTGAGAGGAGGGAAGTATGTTTGGCTGGTCTTCCTCTATCCTTCTTTCAGGTGCTAGTGGAGTTCCCTGAACTGCATCAACCACCCTTTCTTCAGCTTCTGTGGTCGTGATTGAGGTGCTTGGTTCTGTTGATGATGAGGCAACATTGTCTTCATTTGGCTCCTTTACTTGACTCATCATGTCTGTCTTTCTGTTTGTCATGTTAATGACTTCACCAGGAACAAGTGAGGGTTCTCCATCTTGATCTTCCTCAGCACTCTTCTCACATGATGGATAAGATTCATCAAAGATAACATGGACACTCTCCTCAACACATTGAGTCCGCTTGTTATATATCTTGTAAGCCTTGCTTTGAGAAGAGTACCCAAGGAATATTCCTTCGTCACTCTTGGCATCGAATTTACCAAGCTGATCCTTTCCGTTGTTGAGAACATAACATTTGCATCCATATGTTCTAAGATGAGTCAGATTGGGTTTTCTTCCATTCAACAATTCATAAGGTGTCTTATTCAGAAGTGATCTGATCATACACTTGTTCACTAAGTAGCAGGCAGTGTTAACAGCTTCAGCCCAGAAATTTTTTGCAAGTCCACTGTCAATCAGCATTGTTCTTGCCATTTCCTCCAAAGTTCTGTTCTTCCTTTCTACTACTCCATTTTGCTGGGGAGTTCTGGGAGTTGACAAGTTGTGACTGATTCCATTTTCATTGCAGAATTCATCAAATTTGACATTGTCAAATTCTATTCCATGATCTGATCTGATACAAACAACTCTAGACTCCATCTTTACCTGGATTTTCTTCACAAAGGCCACAAATACCTCAAAAGTTTCATCTTTTGTTCTGAGAAACAGAGTCCATGTGAATCTGGAATAGTCATCCACAATCACGAAAATGTATCTCTTTCCTCCTCTGCTTTGCACCTTCATAGGTCCACACAGATCCATATGCAGGAGCTCGAGCGGCTTTGAGGTGCTCACATCTCTTTTTGACTTAAAGGAGGACTTCACATGTTTTCCTCTGGCACAGGCATCACAAACCTTTTGAGCCTTGAATTGTGACACAGGCAGACCATGGACCAGGTCCTTCTGAATTAGTTTGTTCAAAAGAGAAAAGCTTGCATGTCCTAATCTTCTGTGCCAAAGTTCAGCATCATCGTCAACAGCCTTCAGACAACTCAGATCACCATTCTGTAAGGATTCAAAGTCAGCAACATAGATGTTCTTGTATCTTTTGGCCACCAGAACTATTTCACCAGTCACAAGGTCAGTGACTGTACATATTTTGGACAAGAACTCCACCTTGTTTCCCTTATCACAAATTTGAGAAACACTTAGGAGACTGTACTTAAGTCCATTGACATAGTACACATTTTCAATAGAGTGAGTGAGTGACTTCCCAACTTTTCCAACTCCAAGAATGTACCCCTTTTTGCCATTGCCAAAGGATACACTCCCTCCTTGCAGGGCTTTTAGTGAAAGAAAGTCTGTGGTGTTCCCAGTCATGTGTTTCGAACATCCACTATCCATGTACCATTGTTGACCGCTTCCCTTCACTGTTCCCTGCGCAAGAAAATTAGGAGTTAGTTTTAGGAACCCAAACAAGTTTGGGTCCCTTGTAGTAACCAAGAGGATGAATAAGAGCTCTCTTAGTCCATGCAGGTAAAGTGCGTTTTCTGTGAGTGGAACCTGGTCCCTCTTTTGTGGTCATAGTTTCAGCAGCCACTTTATCTTTTGGTACTGACTGATTCTTGGCCTGGACACCTTCCATGGAGTGCCAGTGTTCCCACATTGGGTACGAGGCCAGTTATCAGATGCAGTGGCGTTCTTACTGTGAGGGTTGTAAGGATCTTTCTTCCTTGGGAACCCTACTGTCCGCCCTTTTTCACTGTCATTAGTGAACAAGGCCGTGGTAGCTTCTACCGACCAGGTCCACTTTAGAGACTTTTCAAGATCATTCATTACTTTTTCTAGATTGACTTGGAAGAGCTCATTTTTCTCAATTTCAGCACTCATCCTTCATCTTAAGGCCTTCACCTCATCTTCAAGTCTAGAATATTCCTCACTCACTATCTCCTCTCCTCTTTCAGAGCTTTCAGGTTTTGACTCAGTCAAAGGCTTTGCTATTGGTTCCCTTTGGTCAGAAGTTTCTGCCAAGAGATCACTCTTTTCTTTTTTAAGAATTTCAATGGCTTTTGTTTGATCAGTAATTACAGCAACTAAGTCTTTTCTAATATGTTCAGATTCTTCTAGTTCTAAGAACAAGGAATACCTATCCTCCGCAAGACTACAAAAAATAGTAATTAAAACATCAGCTAAACACATGAGTTTTTTTGGAGAATCGGATTTCAGATTTCTCTGAACACCCCTGAAGGTTACCTCTTCGTTGCCATTGTTTTCATCATTGTCTGATTGAGCCATCAAAGCAAGCGTTGAGTCATATTCAATCTCCTCGCCTTCAACTGCCATCGCGGAACGATCATCAGTCTTAGATTTTTCTAGTTTTACTTGTGTAGTTCCCTCATAAGCTATTTTTAAAGCCTCCCATATTTCCTTGGCAGTGTCGCATGTAGAGATTCTGTTGTACTCTTTAGGTTCCAATCCATCTACCAGGATTTTCTTGGCACGAAAATTCTTCTCCATCGCTTCTTTGTCTGCTTCAGTGTATGCTTCGATGGTCCTTTTTACAGAAAATGGAGTTTCATTTCGTACCTTGATTGGAACAAACGGACCATCGCAGGTAACATTCCAAAGCTCGCAATCCTCAGCCATGATGAAATCATGCATTCTAGCTTTCCACCACCAATAGTGTTTTCCATCAAACTTGGGTGGGTGGTATATGGATTGTCCTTCTTCAAAATTTAGTGGAGCTGTCATGAGGATCCTTCCTAGGTGTTAACCTGATAGGAGGAACCTGCTCTGATACCAATTGTTAGCTTGTATGGGTCCACCAAATCGTAGAGTACCTGGTCCTCTACAAGTTTCTGCTGAGAGCACTTAGTAAAGCAGTAAGTAAATGAGGCAGAGGATTTTTACGTGGAAAAATCACGCACAAGGGGATTAAAAAACCACGACCTACCCTGTAGGCTTTTAACTTCACTAACTTGTAATCTTACCTATTACAAGCCACTTTACAATGCTTCCGATTGTAAAGACCTCAAACTAACTTGTGGCACCTTTACCACAAGCCACTTTGTGGCTATCCTAGTTACAAAGGCTTTTTCTAACTTGTGGTGCTATCACCACAAGCCACTTTGCAATACTACGATTACAAAGACTTTTTCTTACGACTAAATATAGCCACAACCTAAACTCAACGAGTCTGAGGATTTACAAGAGAGTTCCTAATCAGTAAACTTCTAAGTAAGCAATTTAGGAGATATTGTAAGTGCAATAACAAGGTTACAACTCAACTAGGACAGTAATAATCAATCGTTTTGGAACTGGTCCGTAGTGGCGTTCAACCTTGTTCTTCAAGCTTGAGAGAATGATCTCTTCTGTTTTTTGCTAAAGGCTTGAATAATGAAACTGAAACCATTCAGTGATGTTTTGTATAAAAACCCCTTTGGTACATCTTGATTACATCACTTGAAATGATGTGAGTACTTTGTTTGGTAGAGAATGAGTGGGCTGACAGTGTGGTGCCGCCAGTCACTTCAGTTCCAGCTGTGTCCAAATGACTTTGTGCTGCTATATAGGAACCACAGGAGCATCAGGTCCTTGTTTGGTTCCTAGCTCCTATATGTGTAGCAATTCATCTTTTACTAGAGTCCATTGGAGTTTGCAGCAATCCAAAGTAGATCAGGTTCCCTAACTGGTTCTTGTCAGAAAGTTTGTTAGATCATCAAAACATAAGGTAAGAAAATTTAAGATCTATCAAGCATCCTCTGCAAGTTCCGCTAGCATTTCTTCATAAGCTTCGTCTATCTCCGGTTGTGATTCAGCAAGTCCAAAATTTCTTCTTTTCGAACGGATCCAATCTCTTAAGAGTACTGATTTTTCCAAGCTCTCCCTCATAGACGCTCTATGATCATTGATTTGACGTCTCGCTTGACTGAAAACGCTCTCCGATGCCACTGTTGAAGCTTGAATACTTAAAATATCTCGAGCTATCCTTGAAAGAACCGGATAGTATTTTTCTTTGTCCTTCCACCATTCCAAAACATCAAAGGAGCCGTCGGGATTCTCTTATTCAAGTCCCTGCGACAAATAAACTTGAAGCTCATTTAGTTGTGAACTATCACCAATATTATCACCTTGAGAACCCCTGAACTCCGTCCAAGAACTAAGTGCTTTTAGGCCCGCAGTTCTTTTAGATGATTACGAACTAGACGAAGTAGGAGTTGGAACATTTGGTCTAGCATTATCTAAGGCAAGTTGATAAGCATTATAAATTGTTTGAGCATTTATTTTAATTGAGGGTTTTGCATCTGCAAGTGTAGCAAATTTCTCATCTGAAAGTGATACAGCCTTATAAATATTTGTATACCAAAAGTGAGGACCTCCTAATTTTATGGTAGGATTTAACATGGCAGCAACACCATAAAGAGCGGGATAGGAAAAAAATATTTTTTAAACTTATCTTTCATAGATTCAATAGCAAGTTGATACATTACCCCACCCTCTAAAAATTGAGTAAACAAATTTGCAAGTGCTGCAATATAAACTAAACAGTTAGAAATAGTAGGATAATATTGCCCAGATAATTCATTTGTGCAACATGAAATTGTTCTAAAAAATCTACAAGAATTTTAACATTAGTCCAATCCTGATTTGTAAGGTGCTCATCATCATCATCATCATCATCATCATCGCCACCACCAACATGAGCATTAAACGTTGCGTTTATTGGGTTTCTATATTCATATGCAACAACTAAACTTTCATACATGTAATTCCATCTAGTCGGACAAGCTTTAGGAACCTTTCTTTCTCTAAGGCCAAATTCATCACATTGGTCATATTCATGTTTATATTTATAAATGTCGCTCTTTACGGTTGCGCGAGGCCATCCTTTATAAGTAGGTTAAAAACTCTTCTAATATAATGCACAAAGTGAGGGTTAGAAGGAAAACTATAGGGTAAGCACATAACAGTAACCATTTTTGCCGATTCTTCACGATCTTTATTTGGATCGTAATATAAAATGCCACCGGTAACAGTTTTAATTCCCGGTTGAATTAGATTTGACCCGCTACTAGGGTTAACCTGAGTACCTACACTTGTCCCCTCTTGCGCAGCTTTCATTTGAAGAAATCTAGCTTTATCTTTAGG
Source organism: Nicotiana attenuata (assembly GCF_001879085.1). NCBI lineage: Eukaryota > Viridiplantae > Streptophyta > Magnoliopsida > Solanales > Solanaceae > Nicotiana > Nicotiana attenuata. The sequence continues at coordinate 16,620 of NW_017671518.1, forward strand.
GTGTGTCTTTATGTGTCTACTCAAAGTACCCGTACCGCTACGGTCTCCAGTAAATTTATGAGCCATCAAAGTCCCACAAGTTTTACACTTAGCCTTATTTTGATCTCTTAATTGAATAAAAAAGTGCCAAACAAGAGATGTTTCTTGCCGTTTAGAAGGTTGTCTATTAAAAGTAGGGGTTACTACAGGAGGGTCAGGCGGGGCATCATTTGGATTATTATCAGTTGGGTTAACAACAGGACTAGTAGGTGTATCATCTAAATCCGGTTGCGTTTCATCTAAATCATCATTTTTCTCATCATTTTCATCGATAGTTGGATTACCATAAAGAGTATTCATGTATTCATCATTTAATTGTTGACCTGGTACAATATCATGGTAAAATTGACTATCGGTAAATTGAAAATAAGGGTTATCACTATCAAGAATAACAGGTGAAGGAGGACGGTTAACAGGTCTGCGTCAGGGAGCCGGGGGAGGAGTAGTAGCATGGCCACTAGATTCACGAATTTTAGATTCTCCGTTACCACCAAACATTTTTTTCAAAGAAAAGGCCATATTAATTATAATTATACAAACTAAAACAAACAAAACTATAATATTAAAACTTAAGAGTTGGAACGAGTTTACCGAATTGACGAACAACTTCTTGAAAATTGTATATCGTTGAAGACTTGAATACTTCAATTCACCAACTTCACAATTTTTCACAAATTGCAATAATAAAGTAAGCAATTATAGAAGAAAATTAGAGAGAGATTGATGATTTTGTGAGAAAAAATGAAAGAATGAGGGGGTTTTCATAGTTGAGAATAGGGAAAAAGTATAATTATAAAAAGTTTGAGGGGCAAATGGCTATTTTTTAAAAAGCCAAACAGCTAAATTGGCAGGCCAACGGCTAGTTTTTAAACTTCCAACTGTTGGCCAATTTTAAATTTTTTTTTTTGAAAAACAGCCGTTGGGCCCATTAGGCCCGGCCTAAGCCCGCCAGCCGGTCCCGGGCTAAACGGTCCCGGGCTCGCGGTCTCTCCATGCTGGACCGGCCCACAGTGGGCTCCTAGGACCGCTTGGGACCGGACCATATGGACCAGCCCGTTTAGCCCGTGGGCTCGTGGTCCCGGGCCGGTCCCGGACTGGGCCCGGACCACAATACAGCCTTATTTCTGCTTTTTCCTTACTCTCCTCTGTTTTTTTGGGTGAGATTCAAGATAGCAACTGTACCATACATTTCTCCCTCAGTCATGTACATTCCAAGGGCTTTTTTAGAAAGATTGTATTTGGTTTTTTGGACATGACTTACACGACTATTTCTAATAAAATAAGATCGTTTAATTCGCGAATAAAGTTGTGCAGAAATTAAACTACGACAATTTATACTTAATATTTCTAGAAAAAGTAAAGTACGAAAATTGTTTTTGGTGAATATTATTTCGTTACCATCTTTTGCACTAATGATAAAGATACAAATGAAATTATCTTTATATTATTAATAGATTATTTTAATTATTTTCACTTAAGATTCCTTCATATGCCAATAATGGACTTAATTTTTTTCGCTATTAAGTTATATTTATTTGTAGTAACAAGTAACCTACAATTGTGGCTCACAAGGTCTAGGTAATTGTGTTTCCAAAATTACGAGGACATTTGCTTCAAATTAGGTATTGGACCTTGAAATTTTTTATTTTACAGAAAGACCTTAACCAACTAATGAAAAAGTTAGAGAAGGAGGAATGACACGAATTAATTGACACCGCAAAATTAGAGATCAATGATTAATTAGTGATATATATTCTTACACTAATTTTTAATTGCTAAGATTATTTAATTTAATGTAAATATCGAGTTCAACAAGTATTTATCTAGTCAGATCGACTGGTAGGAATTGTCCATGCAGGAAGGTTAATTAGATTATTAGTGATGTAAAAACTTCCGTAAGCTGGTTAATCTTGAAATAAAATTTGGAGAAACAGAACTAAAAATGTTATCTAAATCGCTTGTTAAGAAATAGGTGCTTTTGAAGGAAAAGTTAAGGAAAACCAAGAAGCTGTAATCAACTTACTGGCTTGGCTTCAGTCTTCTTAATATCTTATTATTGTTACTAATTGTTGCCACTGCTGCTTTTCATTATTTCTTTAGACGAGGATCTATCGAAAATAAACTCTGTGTCCTACTATAAGGGTAGGACGGTGTAAATCTTACCTTCTCCAGACCCCACTTGTGAGAATACATTGAATTTGTTATTGTTGTAGTAGTTATAAATTAGAACAAGTTTGTGCATGATCCACAATTATCAATTATGAGTATTTATTTAAAAGTACGACTAGTATTAAATATGAAGAGGTTTTGGTTTTTCTTTTAAGATAAGAAATCCTAAATTTACTTATTTCCGGAGCTTATTTACGTGATTGATAATTAAGATCCCAAAATGACCAACAATTATATGATGAAGCATGATAATTCATTAAGGTAGTTGTGCTATATGCAAGTTTGATATGTTTATTCAACTTGTTTTCTTTCCTTTGAAGATTATATAATAATTTGTTCTAATTAAAAAAAAGTATAAGTTGACCGAAAACCAACCCAAATAAGTTCAAGATATTAACCACCTTTTCAACTGGATTCTAAATTTCTCTTCCTCAAACACCATAACTCTACTTTTTTGTTCTTTCTCTTTTCCTACTTTAGGCATTGAACTTAATATCACAATCAAAGACTAATCAGAATAAATTTACTAAAAGAGGAAATTATTTTTTTCCTGAACATTTTTTCATTTATGCTCCAACTTTTTAACACCTAGAGACAAATTTAATATGTGTTTAAGAGTGTGACACGAGTACTTTGGGTGAAATTATATATGAAATTATAATAAGTATTCCTTTATTCTTCATAAGTAATCTCGAATTTAAGTTTCTCAAGTTGTCTTTGGTAAGAATACTTTACTTTATAAAGTAAGACTTTTCGGAACGAGTCTCAAAATAAATATTGGGACACCAGAAATAAAAAAAATTCAACTCAAGACCCAATTCATGAGAACAGGGGGAGGGGGGATTTGCAGCCGTACCCTATATTTGTGTCACCTTTTAACCTGTACCCTATTTTAAAAATTATTAATTTGATAGCCAGATGCAAAAAATCCGTAATAAAATGATAATTATACTCCTAACAAAAGATATAAAACCTGCATCACGCATTAATCGCGTGATCTACAACCTCATTCGTAAACAAAATATCTCCTCCTCTCTTCTCAGCAGCTTTATAAAAAAAACAGAAACTTGAACCACATTCATCTTCAGAATCACACTTGGATGAAGTTGTTTGACAGATATAGCATGCAGTTTTCACTTATAGATCTTCAAAAACTTTTCAAAATTTCAAATTTAATGCGTGAAGGATATAGAAAAAAGTTGTTTCACGTTGAAGTATGAAGTTTTAATCAAATACAAGCTAAAACTTAATGCTAATGTTGCATGAAGTTGTTTCACGTTGAAGCTAAAACTTCATGCTAATGTAGCATGAAGTTGTTTCACTAAAGCTAAAACTTCATGCTAATATAGCATGAAATTGTTTCACATTGAAGCTAAACTTCATGCTAATGCATGCGGAAGTTATTTAGTTCATTTACTAAAACTTCATACCAACACATGCTGAAGTCTACAGTTTTGTCATAAGTTTTATCCGAAACTTTAGTCTAAACATGATGAAGTTTTTTTAGTTCATTTGCTAAAATTTCAGACTAAATATGATTAAATTTTTGTCCTGCAGTATGTAATTTTCTAATGAGTGTTTGCTAGTGCATGCTGAAGTTATTTAGTTCACTTGCTAAAGCTTCATACCAAAACGTGCTGAAGTTTTGTCCTGCAGTCTACAGTTTTGTCATGAGTTTTATCCGAAACTTCAGTCTAAATAAGCTGAAGTATTTTAGTTCATTTGCTAACACTTCCGACTAAACATGCTTAAGTTTTTGTCTTGAAGTATGTAATTTTCTAATGAGTTTGTCCTGCAGTCTGCAGTTTTGTCATGAGTTTTATTTAGTTCATTTGCTAAGATTTCATATCAATGCAGTTTTGTCATGAGTTTTATCCGAAAATTCGATCTATTTTGTTGAAAATAGTCTTTTATTAAAGAAGGGCAAAATCGTTTTTTTAAAATGCTTTTAATAGAAAAATGGGTACAAATGCAAACGGAAAAATAAAAAGGGTACAAGTTAAACATGGGTGACCAAATAGGGTGTCCCAAGCAATTTTACGAACAGGGGCGGAGCTAGAAGCCGCCTCCAAATTTGGCCAAACCCAAGGATTTTTACTCAAACGATATATTTGTGTTTTAAAAACTCATTAAATACTTATAAAATATTAAGGCGGAATACATGTGGAGACACTTAAAGTTGGCACCATCTTTCATTTAGACACCTAAACTGAAGGTTGTTCCTATTGAGCATTTATACTACACTAAACTTGTTCCAATTAGACACTTTTTTGACAATTAGCCAAACTTACAAAGTGTGTGCAGTACACTCGCGACTGACGTGACGAATGACAAATAAAAAAAAGGATATCATTTTGAGTTAAAAAAAAAGAAAAAACTATTTTAAAATCTATTCAGTATCAAAATAAAATAACATTCTCAAAAAGAAAAAGAAAAAAATAATTTACACCCAGAAACTATTAATTTTCTCAACTGGGGCATCGCCATCTGTCCGTTCATCGGCGGCAGCAGGAGCTTTGGATAACAAAAATGGTGTTGTACCGGAGAAATCGTAGCACGAGATCAAAATCAATATCAGCGTTTAACGCAGGACTTCAATCGATTTTATCTTCAAACGCCTCCTTCATCGACTTTTCCGAACTAGCCATGGCTAAACCGGTGGAGCGCCACCACCACCTTCACCGCAAAAAATTTTTGAAGAAAATTTCCAGTACTTCTGCCGGAATTTAAACCTTTGGAAGGGTGGAAATAGTTTGCCTTGCTGTGATAAATGATCCCACATGTCATTAGGTGAAACAACGGGTGGATTAATCTTTTGGAGCAAATCTTGGTGGTGAATGTTCCTCAAGCGCCGGAACCGGCATGCAACGGCACTGGAAAATTGATTCTTCAGACGATGCTTATATTTTCCGACAAAACTATTTATTGTAGCTTAAAAGGTGCTTCTGTCGCTGGAGTTCATTCTCTGTCGCCGGCGATGATGGACACTCCTTATCTTGATGAGAGAATTAATGCTTCTGCTGGTTGTTTGGAGAAGGGGCTGGCGATGGGGGTTAGAGAGGAGGGTGGTAGAGGATTTGGTGGTGAGGAGGGGGAGCTTGGCGGCGGCTGGTTGTTTGGAGAAGGGGCTGGCGGCTGCTTTTTTGTGTGAAGAAGAAGGGTTGGTTCAAACTTTCGAGCTAAATCAATGGTGGAGGCACAACAATGGTGAAAGTGGAGGAGGCAATGGTGGAAATGGCGGTAGACATAAAGAAGAAAGAAGAAGAAGGAAATAAAAAAGATAAAAAAAATAAATGTATAAGGAACACTCCTAAGTTCAGATGTCTAAATGAAAAACCGTATCAACTTTAAGTGTCTTTATATGTATTTAGCCAAATATTAATTTAGAACCCGTCTTTCGTAAAGCTGAAATCTTCACTTCCACTATGCCGAGAATACATTGATAATAACGTCGCAACCTCACCCAACACCCCACACCCACCCCACACTCAACTCCTACTCCAACCCTGGCCCCAACGTATATATATTTTGAGAAAGAAAAAAAAAACCTTTGCTTTACTCTTATCCATTCTCATTTGAGACAAAAATTAGTAATCAAAACAGAAAATGGTGATGAGAAGAAAAGCAGCTCTGAGTCTCTTATGGATATTAACGGCGTTAACTCTACACCTCGTGATTGTCGCCAGCGAGTATTTCAAGCCGTTCAATGTTACCTACGATCACCGTGCTCTCATCATCGCCGGCAAACGCCGTATTCTTATCTCCGCTGGCATTCACTACCCTCGCGCCACTCCTGAGGTCTTTAATATTTCCCTAAATTTATTTGTTTTTTGTTATTAATTTTTTCTCTCTGAATTTGCTGCTCTCTTGTGTCGTTTGACCTGAGACGGAGATTAAGAAAAAAGAAAAAAGAAAAAAGAAGAAGCAAACATTTGGCACATAATTTTAATATATATATATATAACATACTTCAACATACTATCTCATAACTATATTAAGAATATTAATCAAGAGCTAAAATGGAAACTCAAAAAGTAAATACTTTCCAAATAAAGAAATGTGGAGTGCTGTACTGGTGAGAGGTAGCGGCCTGTAGAATTAGTGTAGGTGCGCGCAAGCTCGCCTGGACCCCACGATCATAAAGAAAGAAAATAAAGAAATGTGGAGTATGTTATATTGGAGTGATGAGTTATAGTTCCATGGAATTGAAAAGAATAAAAAAGATTAAGAGCCCGTTTGGATTAGCTGATTGTAAATAGCTGATAAGCTTGAAGTGTTAAAAAGCATTTTTAAGTGCTGAAACCGATTTTTTAAATAAGCATTTACGTGTTTGGATAGACGTGCTGAAACTGATAATAAGCAGTTGATGTATTTGCTAGAAAAGTACTGATAAGTTGTTCTTTTACTAAAATGACTAATGTCTAATGTCTAATTTTAGGATAAACTAGTAAAAACCTCGGTCAAGCTAAAAATCTTTATAAGCTAAAAGCCCTAAGTTGGGGCTGACCAACTTATGACTAATGTTTGATTTTAGCTTATAAGCACTTTAGGTATTTACCAAACGCGTAGATAAGTCAAAAGGTGCTTATAAGCCAGTTTGACCAGCTTATAAGCTTAGCCAAATACACTCTAAGTAAAAAGTAGTTGTTATGTGGATTATCTTTGGATTCATGGGGAACTAAGTAGGAAATAATGGTAAAGAACATTTTTCTTAAAACATTTTCCTGAAATAAATTTCAAGGGAAACATTAATTTGCTTTGTCTAATTTCTTAAAATTGTGCTTCAATGAGATAACATCTGAACTTTCAGGTCCCTTAATAAGGAGATAATCATTTTAATATCTTTTTTGATAACCGTCATGTCCGAGCCAGCTCACACGTACCTCATCTAATGCGAAAGGATACCAGCACAAGAACCGGTAACTCTGTCCACCAAGGTTTGGACAGATGAGAAGAGATCACCAATTGTTTTTACCTCCGCTAAAATTCATTCTAATATCTTGACAGATATGAAACGAAAGATATGCTCTTGTTAGAGTTACTGCATTTCTTGGAACAGTAATTTCCTGAAGTTTTAGAGAACCTAATAGAAATATCTAAGTTTAATGTTTCATAAAAGTCCGAAATAAAACAATCAATAGAGATGTATGTTAGCGGAACTTATCTATTTGGTTTTGCTTATATTCCTTTGAAGAATATAATTATAGTGTAGGAACTTCAAAGCACCATATCCTCATGTTACAATATCTTTGGAGTTTATATAAGCCTTTTACATGTCATATATGCCAGATGTGGCCTCAATTGATAGCTAGGAGCAAAGAAGGTGGTGCAGATGTGATTGAGACTTATACATTTTGGAACGGTCATGAGCCAGTGAGAGGACAGGTATTCATTTCCTGAAAGACCCTGCATTTTGGTGTTTGTTGCTTTGTCGGTCTTGTATTCAATTGAATCTTTTGTATTTTCTGCTATATAATTTCTTTAACCTTGATTATTTTTAGTTCTTGATATTTCTGAACTACTTCTCTCTTTTGATGCTTCCCTTTTCAGTATAACTTTGAAGGAAGATATGATATTGTCAAGTTTGCAAAGCTAGTTGGGTCTCATGGACTATATCTCTTTCTCCGAATAGGTCCTTATGCTTGCGCGGAGTGGAACTTCGGGTAATGTTCTTCTTTCATGATTGCTGTGCTCAGTTTTGACTTTATCATTAGTTCATGTAAAATGTGTTTGTTCATGCTTCACAATCTAGTCTATTATTTCAAAGCAAAAAGTTAACAACTTTTGGATAAATGCACTAGTTTTGACCTCACAAGGTGATCAGCCACAGGGAAGGGTGCTATGTAGAAATGAGAATTTTTGGTAATTCAACAGCTGACTAGGTAGCACCGAGCAATCTGAAGATCCCTTAAAGTAAAGAAACAAAGTAGAGCAGTCAATAACAGAATTTAGTAGAAGGGCATTAACACATTCGTGTCACGAATGAGTGCTTCTCTGTTGATCTCACAAGGTGATTTACTTCCCGTATTGCAGGGGCTTCCCTGTATGGCTTCGTGATATACCTGGAATAGAATTTCGAACGGATAATGCACCATTCAAGGTAATATAGAGCACTTATCTCTTTTGATAAAATAACAAGATCTTACATTTAACAAAAGATTTTGTTGGTTGGTAAATTGGTCACGTTGTATTAGTGAAGTGGCTCGGATTGGTATCAGTTTTGCTCCGGCTAAATCAATCTATTAGATCGACTAAGTACACTTGATCTAATAAATACCCTGTCAGAATGAGAAATTCTATTGACTCGGATCTTTAGTATTCTCTTAATTACATGCACTTTTTTTTTCTACAATATTTTTATCACCTATAATTAGGTGTCTCTTGTAATTCAAGTGAATTAAGTTACTATAGAAGTAGAGAGAAGACAACTAGTTCTGTCCTTCTCTTCCTTCCCCCTCAAGATATTTCCCTAGGAGCAAATAGCTAGACCGCTCTTATCAACTTGTTTCTCTGTCGGGGAAAGTGCATTCTTGTTATTATCTGGATCACTAATTAAAGGGCTTACTCCATGCATTTTTTGGGATGCATTCCTTGTATGTAGAAATTTTTATCTGTATTTGCTAATGTTCATGTGGGATTGAGGCGTAGTTAATTGATGATTGAATAAGCTAACTTTAAGTTTTGCTTTCCAACACTTCGTTGCTCAAGTTGCATTATGATAGTTTAAAGAAATAATTGGCTGCCAGAGGATTGTAATTTGAAAAATTCATACACTTTTCCCAGGAGGAGATGGAGCGCTTTGTAAAAAAGATAGTTGATCTTATGATGGCAGAGTCACTCTTTTCATGGCAAGGTGGTCCGATCATTTTGTTGCAGGTTCTGAAATTTCTTACTCTAATCACTAATTAGAATATCAGTATTACTGTAACGCTGACATCTGCACTTTATTAGTAAGACAAATAGGAAAATTTCTAAAAAGACTGCTTGAAATTATTGAATGAATAATGCACCTTACAACTGAGAGTGAGGAGTTTCCTCTTGAAATGATTATTGGATGTCCAGTTTTTTGACAAAGACATTGGATGTCCAGTTTCTAGATGAAATTTGCAGCCACTGATCCATTTGGCACTTTTCTCTAGCTCCTTCTTCCCCCTCTCTCTGCATATGTTCTTTTCATGCTTCTGCATGTATGTTTGTATTGTTAAACCGACGTTATGTCTTCGTCTGATGTTATTTTTTGTCAGATTGAAAATGAATATGGAAATATTGAAAGCTCATTTGGTCCAAATGGGAAGAAATATATGAAATGGGCTGCTGAAATGGCAGTTGGTCTTGGCGCTGGTGTTCCATGGGTCATGTGCAAGCAAGCTGATGCTCCAGAATACATTGTAATGCACTTGAGTTCCTGATCTTCTCTAATTACGACCAACTGGTCTAGTTAGTGTGATAATTTTGATAAAGATAGATTTATTTCATAATTTATTTAAATGCAATTTATTTCATTGAAGCAGTTGCACAATACCAGTGCATAGAATTATCTGCAAATATGCGATCATGTTTCTTGAGCTTCTTTAAACAAATTGATTTGACTTACAAATTTAACTCTCTATCATACAGAACGAATAAAGTATTTGAATTTCCAAGTTAATCGAACTCATGAAGTGAGGTAAACTGATCTAAAATGACGAAGCCATAGTTTCTCAAGCTTTTTTGGATTAAATTTATAATTCGGAAGCAGAGTTCTCTCTGTTTTATTTATTTCTCTTGTGCTATTGTTAGTCCTCCTTTAAAGGGCTGGGGTACTTTTTCTTTATCTTGTTATATTATTGAATTTTTCTTTTTGACAGATAGATACTTGCAATGCATACTATTGTGACGGGTTCAGGCCAAATTCTGAGAAGAAACCAAAAATTTGGACTGAGAATTGGGATGGATGGTATGATAATCGCTTCTTGTTTGTTAGGTCCTTTCTCGTTTCATTGAATTCTGAACCAGTATGTGCATGGTTCCGGGAATCCTTAGATTCTTGTTAGTGATATGAATATGATTGTATGATCTCTTATAGGTGACTTGACTTCTGGATGGATCACGAACTAAAAATCTACATTTCCTTGCTTGCCAGAAGCACCTACTTCGAGAATTGTTCTCTGTAGATTCTGACCTTTAGTACTTGACTTTCTATTCTTTCATGTTTCCTCCGTTCGGAAAGCTTAGAATAATGGCAAATCTACGTGAAAGGCAGTTTGGCCATATAAGTGTTCCATCTCATAAGTGAAGGTTCCTTTTATCTCTCTCATATATAATGTTTGAAGTCCTGAAACTGGCTTAAATATGTGAAATCACTTTTTAATGGAAGGAGAATATTATCAAGAGTCAAGACACAAATGTTAGGGAAGTGATTAGAAAGGTATTGTAGAACTTCAAAGAATGAAATGAACCAGTATATAATCATAAATGCAGTAATGTATGAAGTATAAGTACTCGATTTGTTAAAGTTCTACAATTACGAGGGAAGCCTTCTACTCCCCTTTAGTAATTGTCCCTTGCATATGGGGTCCATCATAATTTCAGTAGGGCAATGATGGACGCCTTTGATTAGCAGAAACGTGTCTGGTTTGAGAGTGTCAGATCGTCCAAGAAAGATATGGTGCCCAGAGTCAGCTGCTCAATCAATCTGTTACTCTCATGAAAGATGGACAATCGTACAAGGTGGAGGATAAAAGGTTAAGTCTTAAATTAGGTTGCTAAAGGATGGTGGTTGAGTGCTTTGCTTGCTTAGGATATGCTGTTAGATCATGAACAGTGCTTTTTTGTCAGGTTTAGATCAGTGGATTGTTTAGTTAAATTGGTATTAGAAATTCATCTGTGAGCTAATGATCTTTACATTGATCATATGTCTCTATAGTTCTACTGAAATCTAACTCAAGAAATCTGATCCAGGAAGCCTGGTATAGTCGAGCTCATATCCCTTAATGTAATGCTCTTTATGATGTTTCTATGTCTCTCTCTGGTGTATACAATTGCAAAAAAGAAAGCAGGATCACTTAGTTACTCTTTGAATTAAGCTGAGGAGTCAATAACATCCAGAAAAGGAAAAGACAGACAATTTTATTCTTTTCTTTCCTGCAGGTTTGCAAATTGGGGGGAAAGACTCCCGCGTAGGCCTACCGAGGACATTGCATTTGCAATTGCTCGTTTCTTTCAGCGTGGGGGCAGCTTGCAGAACTATTATATGGTAATTTAGATACCTATGATGCTCTAATTTTACTTTCCTGTCTGGTATAGATAAGGCATGTGCCTTAAACATACTTCTCTCGTATTCCAGCTGACCTTTCTAACTTGCATTCGTTTTGGAAATTTTCTTGTTAACTGATAGCAGATTCTCCTGTTCCGCCTGCGTATCTCTTTCTTGATTACTATAATTTGTTCAATATCCAGTATTTGTTTGTTGAAAAGGTTAAGAAGTAGGAACAAACCCTTTGCTTATCTGGCTAAATGTTGATTACCAATTTATGTGAACTGGAGAGGCTTGAAGTTACTCACCGGTACTGGGCAAAATCTTCAAGTTTGTTTGAATGTCAAGAAAGTCACCAGAAAGTGTATTTCTTGAGGATATTGCTGGAAAATAAACGAGAGATCATTTTTCTTGCACGCGTTTGTTTGAGAGGAAAATGACAGATTAAATAAGCCTGATGATAGTTTAAATAAGAAGGAACCATTTCCTTTCAAGTTTCCTACACTTCTTGCAAGAAATCTGTTTCTTGTAAGAAATTCTTTAACTGCTACTACAGTAATTTGACGCAAAAATACTGGTAACTTAGATCTCTGCCCTTCCCTTTTCATTTCCAGGCAACAACCAGTTACTCGCTGACTGGCTGTTTCATCTTGTAATTCCAGTATTTTGGTGGGACAAACTTTGGCCGGACTGCAGGAGGCCCAACTCAAATCACTAGCTATGATTATGATGCTCCACTTGATGAATATGGTAACTTTTGAGTATTATTTATTGTTACTTTAGGAACATTCTTACGAAGGAAAAAATCGATAGCCAGGTGTACATTGGTGCTTATCTTTTGTAATAAGTAATCATTACGTAGGCCTTAATAACTACATTGATATTTATCTTATGTAAAATGTGTCTGTTAAAATGTTCACTGATAGAATGTTAAAGTGTTAGTGGTAGGATCATCCTTAAGGTTAAAATATTAGAAGTGCCAAGTTTTTAAATAAGATACTGTCCCACATTACGTATATAAATAGGTGTATTATAATCATCAAATAATCAATATCTCTTCTCTCTTTTGTTTTCTCACGGTCACCATACTGTATAGGACTACTGCGTCAACCTAAATGGGGCCACTTGAAGGATCTGCATGCTGCTATAAAGCTTTGTGAACCTGCTCTTGTTGCTGCTGATTCACCTCAGTATATTAAACTGGGACCAAAACAAGAGGTCAGTTATGGGCTTGAGTAATCCCAGTGGGTATTGCTGTAAGTCCACCCACATGTCGTTAAATGTAAAATAAAATGTCGTTTGTTGAATATATTTTAGCCAGACTACCTTTACAGAGGTATCAATTACTTTTTGTTAATTTCGAAAGGCGCATCATGTTTTTACTTTGTTCTCGGACAGCTACAAAATGCCTTGACATATCTCATAATTCAAAAACTCCATCAGTTATTATTATGATGCTTCACTTAATTATGTCTTTGATGGAGCACAGCACAGTTATTGTTATTCTTGCTTTTTGAGGAGGTTGCAGTCATCTGTTGCTAACGGAATGAACAATATATCACCTACATTTACAAATTACTTGATTAAAAAATACCACCTATTTTTATCGTCCTTCTGAAAAAAAGCAGATAAGAGCAGTGAGAAAATTCTCTGTACTGTTTCTTATTATCACAAGCTTATTTACAACACCATATATAGCAGAAACATAGGAGGAAAATCTGTCATTCTAACCAGGAAATTAATCTGGTCAATGGATAAATCTAGTTGATTTGATTTGTTAATATGGAGGAGGAAAGAAGTTTATCTTTCAGATCAGGAAATTAATTACCATTGAGTAATGGTCTACCAAAATCTAACACAACCTAATTTACAGAATTGTTTAGTTTTTGTTCATAATACCTTCCGTGGGGGAAAGTTTGTGAATTACGAATGAGATTTTGTATCTTTTAATTTTAGGATAAAGTTACTCTCTTCTTATCACCTTAAAATTTATTTTGTGAATCATCGTAATTCTTATTTACCCTTTTCATACCTCGGTATTTGATGCTTGTCATGTTACTTCAGGCACATGTCTATCATGGAACACCCCACAACAATGGCCAATATCTGTCCTTGAATGAGAGCTTGTGCGCAGCATTTATTGCAAATATTGATGAACATGAATCAGCAACTGTGAAATTTTATGGTCAAGAGTATGCTTTACCTCCATGGTCAGTGAGTATTCTGCCAGATTGCAGAAACACAGCTTTTAACACAGCTAAGGTTTGTCGATGTTCCCACAGATGAAAGATTATAAGTTTGAACTTCAAAAGATTGCTGTCACTGCTTGCATGTCTACTTGTTTCAGTATTTTCTTTTATTTCCCAGCTTGTTATATTGTATTGATAATGCTTTCATATGTCTGGCTTCCACAAACTGAGGCTGCAATCATTCCATTTCTGTGTGGATGATGGTCGATAACAAAGATTGTTGATTTTCCATTGCAGGCTAAGTAGTGTCTTATAGCTTCTGAAAAAATGGTTGAAAAGCAAATGTTTACCACCCTTTTGGCAAATAGTTCATCAGAAATTATTATCTGTCGGTATATGACCTAGCGATGTGTAAATTATGATCTGTCGGTATATGACCTAGAGATGTGTTGTGAATTAGCTACAGTGTTCACCTACTACCACATCCACAAGTTATTTGATAGAGAAATTTATCCTGGTTACTAAAGCTAAACTCTTGCTTTAGTAACCTCATCATCATATAGTAACTAACAAGGATCCACTCTCTTTCAAGTACAACATAGTGACCTCATCACCAGAACGCTTATAAAACGATGTAATACTTTGTGATTCATTTTAATGATGTATTTAATTTCTTTTCTCTTGCATTCTTTAAACAGGTGGGGGCACAAACTTCAATCAAAACAGTGGGCTTTGATTCTGTTTCAGTTGGAAATAATTCCTTGTTTCCGCAATTAAGGATTAAAAGCAAACTCGGAAGCATTTCACAATCTTGGATGACATTGAAGGAGCCACTTGGTGTGTGGGGTGACAAAAATTTTACTTCTAAAGGGATACTGGAGCATCTGAATGTGACAAAAGACCAGTCTGATTACCTGTGGTATCTGACCAGGTATTTCAAACTTATAAATGAGGTTAGGATCAGACTGAACAGTGATTACTACCTTTATAATGTCTAACACTCTTTCCATCCCATTTCATATGGCAGTATTCGATTGGATGCGGAGCTTGATCTAAACTAAAATGAATATAAGCGCAAGTTAATGACTTGATCCCCATTCACTCTGTCACTTAATTTGGAGCCGCTTGATAATAGGATTTGTCCAATTCTCAGGATAAAGCTTTAAAACCTCACCGCTTATACCACATTCTCAGGATGACATCTGTACTGGAGTTGAAACCAACTTCAAACACGAGAAAATACCCATAGAAGCCAAGCACTTTACATGACCCACCCTGGTATCTGCTGGTTGCTAACTTAACATTAGACGTAAAACTAACTTCAAAAATTACAGGCAGGACACTTCTGGTTTAACCAGACTGTTCTCTTTCCCTGTATTGCCACTGTTTGAGTGTGACTCTGTGTGTTTGTTTGCTCTTTTCCCTTTTTACCCCTTTACTTTGGCTTTTGAATCACTGGAGAAATGTGATACTTAACCTTTAGTCTGAGGATTTCAAATTTGAGGACTGAAGGGAATATTAAAATATCAAATAAGGAAAAATGAACTCCTTTGAGGTTTGAGGATGGACAGAGCATAATATCTCTGAGCTTCCAGTTTTGTTATCCTTGCATTTGGTTCGGAGTCTGCTTGTGAATAGTTTGGCATTAACAATGTCAAGCCTCTTTGGATGAGAATCTACAAATCTACAAACCTTTTTGGTACCTTTGGCTTTTGAGATGAATTGCTTGGTAGGCAACT
This sequence comes from Nicotiana attenuata, assembly GCF_001879085.1. Taxonomy (NCBI): domain Eukaryota; kingdom Viridiplantae; phylum Streptophyta; class Magnoliopsida; order Solanales; family Solanaceae; genus Nicotiana; species Nicotiana attenuata. The sequence goes on from NW_017671518.1 coordinate 31,991, forward strand.
ATATTAATGATGCCGCATGTAATAATGTCACTCTCTGAATTTTCTGTTGTCTCCCGGTTCTCCGTTCTCCTCAGATCGTGTTTTATATTCCTTTAACAAGTGAATAGGCACAGAACACAAACACCAGAAAAACTGTGCAAGATTTGGTTTCAAATTTATTCATAACATTTGTTATTGGTTGCAAACTGAAATTGTGATGATTTACTCTGCAATCTCTGGTGAATGCAGGATATATATTTCTGATGATGACATCTCATTTTGGGAGGAAAATGATGTTAGTCCAACGATTGATATTGATAGCATGCGTGACTTTGTTCGCATATTTGTTAATGGCCAGCTTGCAGGTATTTGGTTAGATTTACTCTATCTTTATTATGCATTCTACTCTTTGTGTTAACGTAGCACTCAATCCTCCGTTAGCAGTCAGTTCAGCTGGCATTGTCAAAGCGTACTTCAACCATTGAACTTTTCTTGGTTTGCATGAATATGATTTTCATCTCTGAGCATAGGGACGGTCTGATGCATTTGCATCGAATACCTGTCAAATACTCATTACTAGATGGAGACATATTAAATAGATCATCTGTCATAGGGTGATCAGTTAATAGCGAGTAGAAATTCTGTTATTGCCTCAGTTTATTTTGAAGGCTCTTGGAATTGGTCATAGAAAGATAAAAAATGAAGATATCTTATGTAGAAAGGGAGAAATTAATAAGAGTGAATTAAAATAGGGTTGTCAAAATTTGAACAGCAACTAGGCCATTTCGACAACACGAAAAGGGCTGCTAAATGGACAAAGTGAGACCAAAATATAGTGCAGTGAATTTCAGGGATTAAGAAAGCAGCAAAGTGATAACAAGCCTAAAGCTAAGAAACCTGTATGCTATAGCTAAATGAAGATTATAAACCATAAACCCAGACTAGAACTGAAACAAAAATCCCTGTTTCTGACACTGTTCACACCAGAAACAAAGGAAATTAATACTGGTTTCTTCCCACCATCTTGCGCTTAGAGCAGTGAGGTGAATAGGATGGCTGTAGGTATGCTAGGAATGTCAGGTGAAGCAATACAATGACTACAGGTCATGTGAAGCTCCAATCTTGTGCTTATAGTGCACGGGGCTAAAACATCAGCCAAGCTAGCTTTGAGAGGGTCCTTATGTCTGGTCATTCTATTGCAGTCTTTTCTTTCCCGTGTTCTCCTTATATCTCCAATTCCTTACCCTTTTACCCTGTTATGTGTCTGTTGCAATTGAAGGTAGTATGAAAGGAAAATGGATCAAGGTGGTTCAACCAGTTAAGCTGGTCCAGGGATACAATGACATACTGCTATTGTCTGAGACGGTGGGATTGCAGGTAAAGCTTAGAAGTTGAATTACCCTGATGAGGACCATGTTAAATATGAAGTATTATCTTAAATTTTGAAAAGGTTATATTAGTTTTGGGTGAAACCTGAAGCTCTATCATCTCATACTCTCATCAGAAGGGGGAAAAAGGAGATAAAATCTCCCATTATCCAACCTCCATATTTTGAAACCCTTACCTCCATTTCTCTTTCTTATTTCTTTCCTTCCTTGAATCACTGGTGACGATGCACGTTACTCACTAATTTCCATTTGCTTTACGCTTTACCAAATTTTTAACTTATGGGATTTTACTGGGTTGTTGTTGTACCCATAAAAGCCGCCCAGCTTCATCAAACTGACCTCTAAGCTGAAAAGACTTTTCTGCCACAATTTCAGAATTATGGTGCCCTCTTAGAGAAGGATGGGGCAGGTTTTAAAGGTCAACTGAAGCTTACAGGATGCAGAAACGGGGATATTAATCTCACAACATCCTCATGGACCTACCAGGTACCTGATTTTCTTCACCTTAAATGAATCTTGATGTTCACACATGATAAAAGATTAAACTTCTCATTTATGGGAGGTGTTGCAGAGGCTGATATCCCATGCTCTAATTATGTGCATATGCAAGTAACTTGAAGTAATAGACCAATTAGAAGAACCAAAATATGAGAAACTACTCTAGACTGGAAGGACAAGTGGGTTTACTTTTCACTCATTAGTGGTATTTGAAGAGTGTTCATGGTGCTGAACAAATCGATGATAGAATTGTGGATAAGATGTAGAAAAAGTTCCTGGTAGATTTTTTCCATAAGCCTTTTAATAAGCATCCTTTCTCAGTGAATATCACGCTATATCTACTGAATGAACTAAAAGATTAAAAATCCCAAGGCTTCTCTATCCATCTGTTCTCTGCTTGTGAAACGACAAAACTTGATATAATTCAGGCTATGCACACAGAATCAACTTGCAAAAGAGTACCATGTCTTCCACATGCAAGAAGAAAAATTGATCATCATGTGAAGTTGGAGATCGTTAAACTGCACAATGCCATTTCATTATACAACTGAAATATAGGAAGCCTGATTTTAGTTATTTGTTCAACAGGCGGGGCTCAAAGGTGAATTCCTGAATGTATATGATGTCAATAGTACCGAAAGAGCAGGATGGACTGAGTTGCCGAACGATGCAATTCCATCAGTCTTTTCCTGGTACAGAGTAAGTCGACAAAGCTCAAATTCCAGATTCAACTGTCACTAGCATAGAGGAAAACTTGCTAATTACTGGCAATATCGTTTCTTAAAATTAATGTCTCAATTGTTTTGTGTAAATCCGCTTATGACCATTGTTCAGTTACTCAAGTTACATATCTATGACATTGATGCCTTAATTATTGAATGACTTATGTCTATTATTGTCTTAAACTATCTTTTATTTGTGGGTGAAGGAAGCACCACATTCAATACTACTAGAAAGACTTGCTCTAGAAGAGATGTTCAGTATTGTTTAGTCAATTGCTGTGATCATATTTTAAGTCTTTCATTACATTCTATATTAAGAATCTTATGATTAACTTTTTATTCTCTAAGACTTCCCTTCAATTTTTGTTACGGAAATCTGGGAGTACAAAATGGAAAATTGTTCAATCAATAAAGGACCTTTCATTCTCACTTCAATCAATCATCTGACTATGCATCAATTTCAAATTAATTGGAGTCAGCTATAAGTAATTCTTTGAATCTATTCTGTTCCATTCAGGTCCATTTCATTACAATATGTGATAAGATATCTCTTAAGGAAAATTAGGAGTTCTTTAAAGTTAAAGATTATCAAAATCTCCCAATTTTACACAGACACAAGTCTCTAACCAGAATAAAAGAAATAAACATCACACCAAGTGTAAGTGTAACAACTGCGACTACTTTTGGATAAATTGAGATGTGTCTAATGACTACTAAGCTTTTATCCCAACTAATTGGCATCGGATATATGAATCCTTTACTTCCTCTATGACAAAGAGCGGAGCAAAGAAAATTTCGCTTTTGACTTCTTCTCCGTCTGTAGATTGCTACTTAATAGTTAGATGCTCCTATTTCTTAGTTGTAGATTGTAGATTAAGATGTTATTAGATAAAAGGAAAATCAGCCCTTCCATTCCTTCTCGAGAATAGGTCCTTAATAGCTCATACATAAGGAACTCTCTACGACCCTTTCACTTTTTTTTTTTTTTTTTGTGTATGCTGCCAAAAAATTTCTTGGAACAGGCGCTTCTCTATGTTTACTTCTATATATGATGATTGTCTTCGCTGGTGTAAGATTGATATTAAGTGGTTTGTCTCATTGGTTGAGCAGACGAAGTTTGATGCACCAGGCGGGACAGATCCAGTTGCCCTTGATTTCAGTAGCATGGGAAAAGGTCAGGCATGGGTTAATGGTAACCATATAGGAAGATATTGGACTTTGGTTGCACCAAAAAATGGATGTGGAAGAACTTGTGATTATCGTGGTGCTTACAACTCTGATAAATGTAGGACAAACTGTGGAGAGCTTACTCAGGCCTGGTATGGACCTCTTTTACTTGCTGAAATTCTATTTTACATTGTAGGATTTTTGGCTCTCATGATTGTACCAGGCCACACTTGGCATCAAGTCATGTGTAGGTTCTGTGAAATGGATCTGAGCTGATACATTCTGTTGCTTATAAAGTTCTTTTTTTTTTTTGGCGAACCAGGTATCACATACCTAGATCATGGCTAAAGACTTCTAATAATGTACTAGTTATCTTTGAAGAAACAGATAAGACTCCATTTGAGATTTCCATTACTACGCGTTCTACTGAAACCATATGTGCTCAAGTATCAGAAAAGCACTATCCACCTCTACATATGTGGTCTCACTCAGAGTTCGATGGAAAATTGTCTCTGATGGATAAAACACCAGAAATGCACTTGCAATGTGACGAAGGGCATACGATCTTCTCTATTGAATTTGCAAGCTATGGAAATCCGAAAGGCAGCTGTCAGAAGTTCTCTCAAGGCAAATGCCATGCTGCAAATTCCTTGTCTATTGTGTCTCAGGTATGTTGTTTGTTTATTTATTTTTATTTTTTTTCATTTTAAAATTTTTGAGTTTCACGTTCACCTGTCTTCTTTACAATTTGTTGACTGCAAATGAGTAGATAAACTGCATTCTTTGCAGATATTAAATAATTTCATGATTGTGTTATAGTTAGTTGGACAAGTCGGTCAACCCGTACAATTAAAAGCTGCAAATAGCATAGGAGTTTCTTCTAAAGGTTTTGATCATCCCGTGATGAATTTTTTTTTATTAGTGATAGCTATATGCTAAGTGGATGGAGAGGGACCCCAATACTGAATATGCCAGACCTAATAGATGAAAAAACAAATATTCAAAAGGTTTAACATTTGCGCTTTGTAAATTGTACATGTGCTTATGTACTTAGAGTTTTTGCTGCTTATATATTTGTACTTGTACTGTCAATAAATTATCAGTTCTTATATGTATTAGTATGTTTCAAATCCAAACTATGCAATCAAAGGATGTATAATAACTTGACTGTTTTGACTGAGAGATATTCCTTCATATTAGATCAATATGTTTACTGCTTGACTGAAAAAACATTGTTAAATTTGTAAAACAGGACGGGTGGTGGTTTGAGTTTGGTGTAGAAGGTGTTCATTTCATCTGTCAAATACTAAGAGTCTCTTAATCAAAGTTTCATCTCTTTACAGGCTTGTAAGGGAAGAAATAGTTGCACCATTGGCATTTCCAATGCTGTATTTGGAGATCCATGTCGACATGTTGTGAAGAATTTGGCTGTTCAGGCAAAATGCTCGCCACCACCAGATCTCTGCACTTCAGCTTCCGTGTGAGAAATTATTTCGTGAAATCATAAAGCTTAGAATGAAACCCTTCCCTTAAAGTCCATCTGTTGCCTAGCCCCAGCTCCTTCAGCAATTCTTAAATTGCATAGTTACAAGCACTCCAGAATTCATGTATGGACGATTATCTGTAAATGTTCGGCTGATGTATATGAAATGAAATGTCTAACAGTCTCAATATCTATTGCTGATGAATATGAGCTACAAGTTATGACTAAAAATAACAATCCAAATAGCTTTATTGTTGTGCTGCAGAGAAGTCATCAAGGTTTCAATTGAATTTGGACCTTTATCTTAGATCAGGAGGACTTTGTTACTACTAAAGAAGTTACTATATTACTTTTCTCCTTATAGAGTTTAAGTTGACGAATGAATGGACAGTAGAATATTGGCTATTAGGCACCAAATTGGAAGCTTATTAATATGCTGCCAAGAATGTTAATATTACCCAGCCTATTAACTAAGACATCTTTACTCTGCAAAAGACTAGGATATACCTATAGAATGGGACTTTACTTTTATCTTACGAATAAAATTGGCGTTGGAATTCTTGCGGAAGATCGTGTTTAACTAACACATAATCACACACAAAATAAACGGAGAAAAAATAATAATAAGGATTTAACGATATTTGGCCAGCTTACGTCTTTGTAGCTTGTCTTTGGGGGAGCAGAGGTCGAAAGATTATCTTTGGTTTTTTAATTTATTTCAAGCTTTGGCAAAATGCCAATTAAATAAATATCAGCCTTTATAACAATTACAAGTTGCTAGCACATTCAATAATACTTTAAATTCAAGCTTTCAATAAATGTATTAATTGATACACAACTGCAATTTAAGTACACAAGTTAATTAAAATCCACTAAAAGAATAGGACTTTAATCTTCTACTAACAGTTCTCACCTACAAATCGATCAAGTCTTTGATCCAAATACCAAAATATATACAACCCCTAGTGTTAATCTCCAGAGAGTTGAAATCATGTGCTACAACTTGAGAGGGGAACTTGTTTTCTTTGTCCAACAATCGTCATAAAAAGAGTAGATAACATAACATAAGTTACATATAACTCGGGTTCACGTCATGTAAGATCCAAAGAGGGAAATGCTTTTATCAGGCATACCCATAGTTCAAATTCGAGACGCAAGGGTGAAAGGATCCTACTCGTGATGACTTTGATAAATTCGTTGTTGGTATTTTGGTATGACAAGTGTCTTTTCTGAATCTAGCTATGACCATCATTCTGATAGAGTGAGTTGCTTCCTCTTCCTCTTGTGCATGACATTGGTTTTAGGAAAACATAAGCTATCTAAACATGTTGGATATACAAGACGATACACATACCCGATAGAAAGGAATAAATATTCTTTAGTAGTAATAAATTGTTTGTTGTTTAGGATTATAAATGGAAAAATGGCGATTCTTTGGTCCTCGATAAATTAATTCACCATTCTCTATGCAACACAAAAAATTACTGTATTTTACAAAATAATGCTGGTAAAGTTGTGGTACGTGGCGAAGTTTCATTAATCATTTTCAACCGTCTTCTTCCATGATCCAGATGTCCAGTTCTAACTCTTTACTCCATATGTTGTTGTTGGATTTGCCGCTATATAAACTAAGACGACATTTAAAAGTAGTCAACTGAAACAACTCATTAACACCGACAAAATTTGGTGTTGAAAGCTCTTTCAATTCGTCTGACTTCACATCAAAATATATGATTGTAGAAGCTCTACTTACGTACTTACGTACTTGTCAAGTTCTTAATCCAGAGACCAATATACACAACCCTCAACGCTAATTCCCTGACCGCATCAATATGACCATGAATTAGTTTGTTGTTCTAAACTAGGGAGACGTTCTAAGATTGGGAGAGTTGTTTTTGTCGTCCAATCGTTGCTATTCACACAGCAAACAACGTAAAACAAGTTATAGATCAATATAACCTTGTAATCGTCAGTTGCAGAATCATAACACACACCACAAGCGCACTTCATAACGCTTGCAGTAAATAGATTTGATCAAAACATGACTTAAGTCCGATTATTTAAAAAGGGAAGGAAAACAACATTTTTTAATTTTATGATCCTATTTTTTTTATTTACACATTAGAGATTTACTTTTATATATAAGAGATTTATCTGGGAGAAATTCAAAAATAGCCAGATTTACCACTGGTCGTTGAAAAATAGCCAAGTTTCAAAAGTCATCGAAATTTAGCCACTTTAAATCTGAGCGAAAACACTGTTCAAAATCCGGAAAAATACGCCCGCAAATTTTACGGGAGTTCCAGCATAAGTATGCTTGAACTCCCGTAAATTTTACGGGAGTTCCAGGATAACTATGCTGGAACTCCAGCAAATTTTACGGGAGTTCAAGCATAATTATGCTGGAACTCCCGCAAATTTTACGGGAGTTCCAACAAGTATAATTGTCCAGTATAATATACTGGAGTTTGGAGCACTGGTGCTCCAGTCTCCCGCGAATTTTACAGGAGTTAGCAAAGTATACCGGTCCAGCATAATATGCTGGAGTTCGTACACAAATGCACCAGAACTCCCGTATATTATACTGGACCGGTCCCTGTTGCAGCAAAATAGTGGCTATTTTTCATTGACTTGATAAACGCTGGCTATTTTTCATTGACCAGTGTGAAAACTGGCTATACCATGATATTTCAACGATTTATCTTGTACACATAAGAGATCTAAAAAGAATACTTTCTATTTCAACATTGTAAATGACTATGAAGGCCCATTTTCTCTTTACTTATCTATTTGGGGTCAAATGATTTTATGGGTTTTTACAAACTTATTTTTAGTTGAGGAATTTTCAGAAACCACTATTGTTTAGTGGCTATTAATTTTTTATAGCTATCATATATATAATTACTTCTTATAGCTACTATTCAGTTGTTACGGTAGTGTATTCGCTATATTCGTGCTGTTGTATTCATGAATAAAACAGTAAAAAGCGCCTAAAATCAGGGCAGTCCAGCTGTACGCGCATATATTCACATGTATTCGCGCCATGTAATCATGAATACAACAACAAAAAGCGCCTAAAAATAGGGCAGTCCAGCCGCGCATGTATTCACATGTATTTACAGCAGTAAAAAGAGCCTAAAATCAGGGCAGTCCAGCTATACGCGCATGTATTCACATGTATCCGCGCCATGTATTCATGAATACAGTAACGACAATCACCTTAAAAATCGGTATGTCCAGCTGTCTAAGAGAGAGGAGAAATATAAATAGCGTATTTCATGCATCAATGGTAGTATATACCATAAATCCTTATTCTGCTATAAAATATAAAAGGTAGCTATAGAAAATAATATCTTAAAATAATTTTGTTTATAATAAATAGGGTGTATACCTTTGCTATAGGAAGTAAAATTTCCTTTGCTATAGGGTGCATACCTTTGCTATAGGAATTTTCAGAAATCACTATTGTTTAGTGGCTATTAACTTCATATAGCTACCATAAACATAATTATTTTCTATAGCTACTATTCAGTTGTTACGGTAGTGTATTCATCAAAAAGCGCCTAAAAATCAAGGTAGTCCAGTTGTACGCTAATGTATTCACATGTATTCGCGTCATGTATTCATGAATACAGCAGCAAAAAGCGCCTAAAAACAGGGCAGTCCAGCTGTACGCACATGTATTCACATGTATTCGTGCTGCTGTATTCATGAATACAACAGTAAAAAGCGCCTAAAATCAGGGCAGTCCAGCTGTATGCGCATGTATTCATGAATACAGCAGCAAAAAAGCGCCTAAAATCAGGGCAGTTTCACATGTATTCGCGTTGTTGTTTTCCTGAATACATCAGTAAAAAGTGCATAAAATCAGGGCAGTCCAGCTGTAGGCGCATGTATTCACATGTATTCGCACAGTGCATTCATGAATACAATAACGACAATCACCTTAAAAATAGATAGTCCAACTGTCTAAGAGAGAGGAGAAACATAAATAGCGTATTTTATGCCTTATTTTATGCCTCTATGGTAGTATATACCATAAATACTTATTTTGCTATAAAATATAAAAGGTAGCTATAGAAAATAATATTTTAAAATAATTTTGGTTTATAATAAATAGGGTGTATATCTTTGATATAGGAGGTAAAATTTTCTTTGCTATAGGGTGTATACTTTTGCCATAGGAATTTTCAGAAACCACTATTGTTTAGTGGCTATTAACTTCCTATAGCTACCATATACATAATTACTTCCTATAGCTACTATTCAGTTGTTACGGTAGTGTATTCGCTGTATTCGCGCTGCTGTATTCATGAATACAGCAACAAAAAGCGCCTAAAAATCAAGGTAGTCCAGTTGTACGCGCATGTATTCACATGTATTCTCGCCATGTATTCATGAATACAGCAACAAAAAGCACCTAAAAATAGGGCAGCCTAGTTGTATGCACATGTATTCACATATATTCGTGCTGCTGTATTCATGAATACAGCAGGCAAAAGCGCCTAAAATTAGGATAGTCCAGCTGTATGCGCATGTATTCAAGAATAAAGCAGCAAAAAGCGCCTAAAATCAGGGCAGCTTCACATGTATTCGCGCTGCTATATTCATGAATACAGTAGTAAAAAGTGGCTAAAATCAGGGAAGTCCAGCTGTACGCGCATGTATTCACGCCATGTATTCATGAATACAGTAACGGCAATCACCTTAAAAATAGACATATCCAGCTGTCTAAGAGAGGGGAAAAACATAAATAGCGTATTTCATGCCTCAATGATTATATACCATAAATACTTATTTTGCTATAAAATATAAAAGGCAGCTATAGAAAATAATATTTTAAAATAATTTTGGTTTATAATAAATAGGGTATATAATTGAAAGAATTACAAGAAAAGACATATGACTTCACACCATAATAAAAAATGGCCCATGTTTTTAAGTTTTACCCCACCTTGCCGACATTGTACATATTTTGAAAGCACTTACAAATTCAAAATATGTGTTCTTACAACCATTGCTTCTAAAAACTATGGAGTTAATTCTTTGTTTTCACAACCATTGCTTTCACTCTCTCTTCTTCTCACATCTTCTACATATGCTTCAAGGGCCGTGTATTTTCTGCTTCTCCTCTTGTGTCACCTGCTTGCAATGTAAGAAAATTGAAGAGTAGAAGTCCACCATTGAAGACCATTCAAAGCTTTGCTTTTGAAAATAGTTTTTTTTGAATTTGTTAGTTGTTTGGATTGGGTGTTGTTCCAATTGATTGAAAATATCAAAAGAAGTTCAAAATTTAAATTTGAAGTGATTTGGAGTAGATTTGAGCAAGATTTAAGTTAAATTTTAAAAAAGACGCAAGTAAGAAGACAAAGTCAGTTTTTTGTATAATTATGTATAATCTTGTATAATAGTGTATATGAGTGTAGAAACACACCTTATACACTATTATACACTTTTATACGCCTTTATACAAGTGTCTGTAGACGAACTTCTTCCACGATTTTCAGTTGTAATTCTCGTTCAAAACCAGTCCAAATCTCCATTAAGTGACTTCATATACAACCTCCTTATACTATTTTTAACAAGTCTAAATAACACCCACTCCAAATTTCTCACAAAATCAAATTCGGAATTTAAATCCACATATTTAAGCTTGTTAAAAATCTAATTTTTACCACCCAAATGAATTTGGTTTGTTGAATTAATATTTGAGTCACAGTTACTGATTCAAAAATTAATTTAAAAGCTTGAGGAATCTTTTTTAAAAATTAAATAGTAATTTTGAGAAACTATTTGAGTTGGATGTTGAATATTCTTAGCCTATTATTTTTGGGCTAGTTGGTTATAAATTGAAATATGGGCTATAAAATTAAAAAGTATGGAGTTCAATTGTTCTAATGTGAAATTTTCCCTATACCTTTGCTATAGAAGATAAAATTTCCATAAAAAAATAGTCCAAATCTTTTTCCGATCAAAGCACAATTTTTATATTATATCATTAGGAAAACAAAACTTGAATATTCAAATGGCTATACTTATTCATGCATTCGAAAGTCAATAGGTAATGGTTACAATTTTAATTATAGATTTCTATTTTGGATTTTGCTACTGAAAATCCATATGTAGTTGATATCTTTTGTCTAGTGTAAGTACAAGGATATGTATTTCTTCTTCTTAAACTACAGAAAGGAAAAGAAAAAAGATTTTCCATCAGAAACTCAATCCTTTCATACTTTTATTTTCCTTCACTTTACCACTTGGTCTTTCTAATAATGAAGAGCTCAATTATTTTTTGCATGGTAATTTGCTTGAGGCTTCAAATATAAAAGGTCCAACACCATGATAATCAAACATGGGTGGCTGGACAGGGCCAGGACCAGGTCCAGGGTTAACAGGTGGTAGGATAGGTTTCAATAAAGCACCAGATTTTCCACCATTGAAGTTTGTTGGGACATTGCAAATGGGTTTGGGTGATTTCCCTAAGTATACCTTGCATTTGTGAACATCTGCTCTGGTTAAAGACATGGGCATGATCACGAATTCACCATTCTTGTCTGTCATCGCTGTTTGAACATTTGCCTTCCTTTCATTATTGTGACAAACTAGCTTCACTACAGCTCCTGCAAAAACAGTACAACCATTGAAATCAAAAGCTCAATCAGAAGACGGAAATAATGAAGTAAAAAATAGGAGTATGGATTTAATTAGCTTATGTACACTAATGATAATTTTTTTTTTTAACGTACGTATTCTCAGGGCATGATCCAAGATTATTTAAAATTAACGAGTTCATATCTTTAAGGTTCTTAGCACTCAATTCATTAAATTTGAATTCAAGATTTAATATTATAAGTATTTGGTAAGATTTTAGTAACTATTCACATGAAATGCATAAAGGCTGCATTTGTCTTTGTGTATTTTAATATCTTACGTTGTATAGTAACTTGACTTATATTCTATGATAGTAATTCTATGTTTTAAGGTTGTATAATTATTCTTTAAATGATCTGTAAATATTGTTTTACGTGTATAAGACGTTTTAGTAATTGCAAATAGAATGAGATGGTAATGAAGAGAAAATTAAGGTTGTGAAATAACCCTGGAGTGGGGAAGCTTTATAGAGAGTGGGAAGCCCTCTGCTGTTGCAAGATTTGCAATGAACATGGCCGACGATGATTAGAGGCTTCCCAGCGGGATGAATTGAGGGTGGTGGAAGCTTAACTGGTGGTGTGATTGGTGGAATAAATGGTGGAGCCAGAGTTGGTGGAGAGGGTATTATAATAGGTGGCTGATCAGTTGGTGGTGTTGGCTCAATAATTGGTGGCTCGTAATCAGAAGGTGGTGGCTCTACGACCGGAGGCTCATGATCAGAGGGTGGAGCAGGTGGTGACTCAGCAATTGGCGGTTCATCATAAGCATCTTGTTGCGGAGGTGATGATATAATAGGTGGTGGAGGTGGCGTTTTAAAAGGTGGCTGAGTATATGCTGGTGGTGGTGGTTTCCTTATTGGTAGCTGAGTAGCTGGTGGTGGTGGTTTCCTTATTGGTAACTGAGCTGGTGGTGGTGGTAGTGGTAGTTTTGGTGGTGGTGCTCGTTGCATTGGCGGTGGCTGAGAAGGTGGTGTTGCTCGTTGCGTTGCTGGTGGCTGAGCAGCCGGTGACGGAGATGGTGGTTTAACAGGTGGCTTAGCAGATGGTGGGGGAGGTGGTGGTTGCTTTGCTGGTGCCGGCGGTGGAGGAGATTGCTTTGGTGGCGGAGGTGGTGACTTAGCTGGTGGTGGCGGTGGTGACTTAGCAGGCGGCTGCGGAGGGGATGACTTAACCTGTGGTGGTGGTGACTTGGCTGCTGGTGATGATGGTGATGGCTTGTTTACCGGTGTAGGGCTAGAGGGGCTTTTCTTGGGAGATTTTCCAAAGAATAAGTAGAGTGTTGAGAAGATTGGATGGTGTTGAGCTTTGTCTAATGACGAGCTTTCAATTCCTTCACCAAAGCTAGAGAATGAGCTGAGTACTAAAACTGAAAGCTGTATGTGTATAGGGAAAAAACTGAATTTATATTGAAGGTGACGTGGCATGACACGTGGACTGGTCAAATGGTCAAAACATGATGATCAGTTAAGAGGCACGGGCGATATCAGATACGAGGAGAAGAAAGTTAAATAGGCACGAGATGCTATTCAAGTGATACGAGTCTCGTATCTATTTAACTTAATTAAAGCCAGGAGGTCAGAAGGAATTGAAGATATGAATTTGATGGCATAAAGGAGTCTAAATTCAGTATTAAATGTCAAATACGTTAGCGAATCGGTATTGAATAGGAATGATTGTGTAACGTTTCATTTAATGTCATTTAATGCTCATAGTTGCCTCTTTAAGGCTAAGGCATTATACCTTTTCCTAGAAAAATCAACTATAAAAGGAGGAGGTCTCAGCATTTGTAGGGACACGAAAAATCATTGAGATTACATTGAAATACAAACTTATTTACTGCTTTATTATCCTCAAAAATTTCTTATTCTTTTCGTCTCCTGATTATCAGTAACCCGATTTTTTTCTCTTAATTTCTAGTTTTAACCGAAATTCTATTTTTTGGTTAAACAGTATGAGCACTAGAGTTTTTACTGATGTAAAACCCATAGTTGTTTAACTCAAATCAACTACGGGTAAAAGGAAGTATAAGGTGAATGAATTTATAAGAGCACGAAAAGGCATATGATGAAGTTTATGTCATCAAGATATAATAAAGAAAAGAAAAGAAAATTGAAACTCATACTTCATATAGAGTAATACTCCCTCCCTTCGATTCACGCCCATTAAGAAAATGCTAAATCCTATAGAGAAAACTTTTTAGGGATATGCACATAAGGGTAAAAGAGTAAAAACAAATTGAATTTTTTCTTGATTACCTAACTGGACACTTATTTTGAACCAAAATAAAAAAGTAAACTGGTCACTTATTGTGAACCGAAGGGAGTACTATTTAACTTATTTTTGTTTTCAGCTTTGATATTCATATTGGAGTCTCAACTAATCTGAATTCGCACTGTCTAAGACTTAGGAAAATAACCCTCTATGACTCTATCAGGTTATTTTTTCCGCTTTTGTACTGTTTGACTTTCCTGAAGTTTCAAAAATTTGTATGCTGATACGTTTAAAATGAATAAAATGTCAAGACGTACGTACCAACGTATGAGATATCTTGTAGAAATATAGTATATGTAGCAAATTATCATATTAATCACCTTAATGTGTTTTGAGACTGCAGGGCCGGCCGGGTCCTGTAGTTTAGGCCTAGAAGCAAATGTTTCGTTTTTCTTCAAGAAAATAGGTTATTACGGTTTACTTTTAATTAAGCACGTATTATGCTTTGATATTCCGGTAATAAACGTTGTCGTATTAATTTCACAACATTCTAGGACCTGCATTTTTAAATTTAAAACTTCCATCACCATAGCAGAAATTTGATCAAACATGGGCCATGGGCATAATTAATAGTCTTTCGTTGAAGAAGCCATGTGATGAGAGTATTTTAGTTGGTTGAAAAACGACCAAACATTAGACATGATATAGTTTTTCTTTTCTCATTTTGTTGTTTCTTAAAACAAACATTGCAATTAATTCGACCAAGTGATTAATGTTTCTAAGAAACTCTTAGATCATTTAAGAATATTGTGAGAGACATACCTTTGTTCTTCCTTTCCTGTAGCTGAGGATGGTTTGGGCCAATTCTGCACTGCTTCCACCTTCTTCGGATCCACCTTGATCCCTCACTTGATACTACGTGACCCAGAATGCCACAGAATCCAACCAGAACTCACATTTTGAGAACTTCGCATATAACTTCTTTTCTCTCAAAATCTGAAGCACTGTCCTCAGGTGCTGCTCATGAGCTTCCCGACTCCGGGAGTATACCAGAATGTCATCAATAAAGACAATGACGAACGAGTTAAGATATGGCAGGAATACACTGTGCATCAAATGCATAAATGTTGTTGGGGCATTGGTCATCCCAAATGACATAACAAGGAACTCGTAATGACCATACCGAATCCGGAAAGCAGTCTTTGGGATATCTCGCTCCTGAATCTTCAACTGATGATAACCTGAACGCAAGTCAATCTTAGAAAACACACGAGCACCCTGTAACTGATCAAAAAGGTCATCAATGCGAGGCAAAGGATACCGGTTCTTCACTATAACTTTGTTCAACTGACGGTAATCAATGCACATACACATAGAACCATCCTTCTTCTTCACAAACTGTGACGACCCAAAGGGTCATCACCTGTTTTCTTACCCATTCTGTACTTCCGAGGCCTTGAAAACCTCATTTAGGGTTGCCTCGATTTGCATGCGTAGTCCGGGCGCGTAGCCGGAAAGCTTAAATATGAATTCTGTGAGAAAAATACTAAATTTTGATATTAAATTGATTTAATTTGACTTCGGTCAACATTTTGGGCAAACGGATCCGGATCCGTGATTTGACGGTCCCGGAGGGTCCGTAGAAAAATATGGGACTTAGGTCCCAAGCCCGAGAAATGAATTTTTGTGTGAAATTGTTTTCTGGAAATGATTAAGGAAAATGAAAATGAAATTTGATTAAAAGACTGTGGTATCGGGCTCGTATTTTGGTTTCGGTTCCCGGTACAAGTCTTATATATGGTTTAAGCGCTTTCTGTAAAGTTTGGTTGAAATCGGACGTCGTATGACGTGTTTCGGACTTAAAATGGAAATTTGATGTTTTAAGAAAACTTGGAGGAAATTATGAACTTTGATGTTTAATTCGATGTATATGATGTTATTTTGGCGATTTGATCGCGCGAATAAGTCCGTAGGATGTTTTTGAGGTTGTGTGTATATTTGGTTTGGAGCTCCGAGGGCTCGGGTGAGTTTTGGATAGCCGTCAGAGTGCATTTTTAATTAAGGAAAAATCTGGTATGAACAGGCCTGCAGGCTTCGCATTTGCGAAGCCTGGTTCGCAAATGCGAACTCGCAAATGCGAAGGCTGGTTCGCAAATGCGAAACCAGCCCAGGCCTGACTATGATTGCAAATGCGAGTATATTCTTCGCAAATGCGAAGTTCCAAGTTTCGCAAATGCGAAGCAGAGGTCGCAGTTCCCATAATTTGGTCGGGGTTCACAATTGCGAACCCCAGTTCGCAAATGCGACATCAGAGACCCAGCAATTTTATACTTAGTCGAATTTTAAGTCATTTTTCACCCCACTTTCAAAATACAACTCCTTAGGCAATTTTTCAAGAACAATTTTCATCCCAAATCATTTGTAAGTCGATTTTTACTTAACTCTTTCAATCATTAACATCATTTAACATGTTTTCAACTTAAAATCAATGATTTTCATGGGAGAAATTGGGGGTTTTGGGTAGAACCTAGGTTTTCTATAAATTGGGGATTTGGACCTCAATTTGAGGTCCGATTTCAAAATAAATTACATATTTGAGTTCGTGGGGGAATGGGTAACCGGTTTTTGGTTCGAACCTCGGGTTTTGACCACGTGGGCCCAGGGGCGATTTTGGAACTTTTGGGGAAAAACTTGGGAAATTCATTTTTATGCATTCAAATTGATTCATTTAGTGTTTATTAAAGTAATTGAGCAAATTTGTGACTAGATTCGAGCGGATTGGAGGTGGAATCGCGGGGTAAAGCGATAGTTGAGGTTTGAGTGGAATTCAAGGCATCGAGGTAAGTGTTTGGTTTAACCCTAGCTTGAGGGATTAGGAGTTGAGTCATAATTGCTACTTGTTTGTGTTGGGTACGACGTATGGGCATGGTGACGAGTATCCATGCGTCGGTGTCAAGCATGACCGTGAGTCTTAATTTGATAATTGTGTACCCTTGTTTGATCCTATGAACGTTGTGATTAAATATTGGTATTAGTTGTGCCAGGAAAAAGTTGAATAGGATTGGTTATAGCTGACTCTCCCTTGTCGGGATGTTTGACTTGTTGTTATAGTTCCCTTGCCGGAACTGATTGGATTAACCAACCAAAGTTGGCTTCGGTCATTATTTATTGAACAGAAGCAAAAGCCTCAGTAACGGTCGGACGATAGTAAAAATTCATAGCAAACCCAGTAGCTACTTGTACTAAAAAACAAGTAAGCGTAATTCCCCCTAAACAATAAAATATATTGACGTGGGGAGGAACGTATTTACTAGTTATATCATCCGCAATTGCTTGAATCTCGAGACGTTCTTCGAACCAATCATATACTTTATTGAGATAGGCGTAACTCCCCCTCTGAGAACCGTATATGAGACTTTCATCTCGTACAGCTCAAGCAAAAACACCCAAATACTAGTTGCAACGGATATGGAATAGAAAGTTTTAAATTTATTAAGTTCTGATCCCATCTTCTCTGGAAAATCCGAAAGCTCTTCTTTGTGGCGATAATACCAAAATATCAAGTTGGCGCAGTCATCTTTATCTTTATTTTGATACTTATGGGCCTCTTGAATTCTCTTTTTCCCTATTTATTTCTAGAATTTCTTTTTGTGGAATATGGCTTTTATTATTTGTTTTCTTTATTATTGATAGGAATTCTCTTGTTAAGACCCTATGAATCGATTAAAACCTCAGATTCATACTAGAACCACGATGATTCAATAAAAAAACCTAACCTAAATCAAATCAAGGATTCCCTGAGTAAGAATCCTCGGATCATCACTTATTCCCTGAATAAATAGAATGACTAAAAATTCAAAGAAAGGTTTTGCTTTTGGTCAAAATATAAATAGGGGTTGAAAGAAAAGAATCTTTCGATTTAGAAATTAGAATTCTTTGTTTGAAAATTTTTTGGAGCCCGGACACGAGGCCTGAATATTAAGTATGAATCATAGTTCAAATATTTCTTAATATATTTCGTGTTCCAAATATTAGAATAAATATCTGACGAAGTAGAACCATCTCTATCAAGATGACAGACCCATTCTCTGTACTATCAATAGGATCAATTATAACAAGTCACACACTCATACTTCGGAAATACAGAAACAAAGAAATTCCACGATCGAACTACCAAAAGAAAATAGAATGGACTAGAAATCGGAGCTCTAAATGATTCATTTTGGACTCAAAAGCAAGAACTTTGCGGTTCTTATAGATCTAATTCATTGAAATTCCATCCAATAAAACGGAAGAATTATAAATCTCCAAAATAATAGATAGAAATACCGCAAATAAGGCCATTGCGACACCCATCAAAGGAGTAGTTCCCCACCCAGGAGCTACTTTGCCATATTCCGAATTCAATGGTTTTAATAAATCTCCTACCGCAGTTCGTCTTGGACCAGATCTAGAACTGTTTTCAACAGTTTGTGTAGCCATAAATCCTATTGTATTCATTGAGATCTGTTGACTTTGTATACCATTCCGTTGTAAATAAACGATCCTATCATAGATATTTTTTGTATCAATGATCTGGCGAATTATCAATGATTCGTTCTTAGATTTTCTAAATGGAAATTTGTTTCTAAATGATGAAGAGATAAAAACATTTAACTATTTACTAGAGGTGGACGTTGAAGCAGTTCGGATTGGATTTGGGAATTTCGGTTTGGATTTTTAATTTTCGGATTGAAGAAATGACAATCCAATCCAATCCATATAAATTCGGATTTTGGATTGAATTTTTTAAGTTCGGCTTCGGATTAATCAGTTTGGATTTTCGGTTTTGAGCGTATAATTTGAGATGTTTCTACTTTTTACAAGACGAATATCCAAATGAAGTACTCATGTTAAATTGCCTGAAAAGTTCCTCATTCTTGTCGCAATCATCCAAATAAAGTATTAAAGTAATGAAATTATTATTAAAAAAAATACAACAGAGATATTAATATGACCGATATGAAGTAGTAATAGTAAAATCATGTCCAAATAGAAAGTATTATGACATCAACTTAGTAATTAATACCGAATATATGAGATAATATCTAATGGGTATGGTATTGAACTTATTACTATATATTGGCATATGTATAATAGACTAAATATAAAGTATAAAAATTTCGGATTTTCAGATATCCAAAATTCAGAGTACCAAATTCAATATCCAAATTCGAAATTCAAAAATTTTAAAGATTAAATCCAAAATCCAAAACAAAAAACCAAAAAATTCGGATTTCGGATTTGCCCACCCCTAACATTTACTATCTCCTTAATTTGTTCATTAGAAATATAACATATACTCCGATACTCTTTTGAAAATAAAAATTAATTTCTTCTTAATATTTGAAAAAATAAAAATATTATGAACCACAAAGAAAGACTAAAAAAATTTAATTAAAATGGACAGGAGGGAGTAACAAGTTTGAAGTTTCTAATACAAAATTTTTTATGGAGTACGACATGATCACTTTCAAAACTACTTGTATTGTCCCGTTGTCATGTATAGTGGAAGAAAATATGACCTAGCAAAATATGGATGCAGACATGCAATAGTAACAACATTACTAATGGGAATTTCTCTGTTTTGACACCAACAAGTATTCCTTCTTGTCATTTATTGATCATCATGATGCATAAATTTTTTAAGATATAGGGTGTGTTTGGTACGAAGGAAAATGTTTTCCATGGAAAATATTTTCATGGAAAATGAGTGGTTTTATCACTTATTTTCTCTTGTTTGGTTGGTAAGTGAAAAATATTTTTCGGAAAATATTTTCTATTGTTTGGTTAGAGAGTAGAAAATATTTTTTTTAGGAAAATATTTTTTTATGCAACTCTCCTCACCCCTCCCCCTCCCCCTCCCCCTCCCACCTCCCCCCACCCCTTCCCCTCCCCCACCCCTTCCCGAAGTCTCTAAAAATTGACACAACCCAAAGGAACTAATGTGATGCTTTACTTTTTACGCAAAAATCGCGAATTTTTGAACCCATAAATTTTATAATTTCTAAACCCGTAAACTTCCAAA
Organism: Nicotiana attenuata; assembly: GCF_001879085.1. Taxonomy (NCBI): domain Eukaryota; kingdom Viridiplantae; phylum Streptophyta; class Magnoliopsida; order Solanales; family Solanaceae; genus Nicotiana; species Nicotiana attenuata. The sequence goes on from NW_017671518.1 coordinate 52,156, forward strand.
CACATAAACCTCTGAATTCATAATTTTGGAACTTGTAAAATTTCGAACCTGTAAATCGAAAGATAAAAAAAATAAAACTGAAATATATAAAAAAAATTATTTTTTCCTGGGGCGGGGGGGTGAGGGGAGGGGCAGGGGGTATGTGCTGAAAAATAAAAAAATAGAAATTTAAAATTAAAAAAAAAGTAATTTTTTTTTGCGGGGGGGGAGAGCAGGGGCAGTGGGGGGGTGGGGTGCAGAAAAACAAAAAAACAGAAATTTAAAAATTACAAAAAAAGTAATTTTTTTTTGTGGGGGTTGGGGGAGGGGGCAGTGAGGGTGGGGTTTTGGCGGGGATAGCAGGGTGGGTGGTGACGGAAAAAAAAAACTAAAATTTTAAAAAAAAAATCTTTTTGGAGAAAGGAGGTGGGAGGATGGGTGGGTGGGTGTGGGGTGGGTTGGTCAGGGAGGAATGTGATGGGGAAGGTTGAGAAGGAGTTTTGGAAAATGTTTTCCCTTCACCTGATAAGGAAAACATTTTCCTCCGATTGGAGGAAAATGAGTTGATAAGGAAAATGTTTTCCAAAATATTTAAGCCAACCAAACATAAGAAAATTGAAAAATATTTTCCGAAAAAATATTTTCCTTCGTACCAAACACACCCATACTCTAGTAGAAAGCACTTTATCTTTTGTCCTCCCCTTTTCTGTTTTCAACATTTCAATCATGATAATGAGCTATAATTAAGAGAAACTTTCATAACTACTATGTTTTAGTAGTTATTAGTTAGTTGTAGCTACCATTTACCATATTACTTCCTATAGTGTTAGAGTGTATTCAATGTATTTAAGCTACTGTATTCATGAATACAGTAGCATTTCTAGGCGTGAAACAGGGGATTACAGCTAGACAGATTTTTGTATTCGATTGCATTCACGGCGTGAAACAAGGGATTACACCGTTTTTAAACGAAAAGTGAATCAATTAACATAATAGACTCCTAATATAACTCAACAAACTCAATTATAACACACAAATTTTGTATTTCCAGTTATAAAAAAAGATTCTCAACCGAAAAATACCCCAAAAACATAGCAATCTTTAGAGAAATTATATAATACATCTGAATACATAAATTATATTAATTAAAAAATATATGAATACATTCATGGAATACAACGAGACAGTGAATATAATGAAATACATGGAATACAGCCAGATACATTGAAATACAATGAAAAAAAAGATAATGAATACAATGAAATACATGGAAATACGACGAGATACATTGAAATACATTGAAATATATTAACAGAAAATTCAAGTTGCTCAGCCCCAAACTCCGTCGTCTTTGTTCAAGAACAACCCTAATGTCGTCTCAGTGGATGGAAATAACAATTCCCTCGGAATAGGAGCCTCAATTTTCACTTTTTTCTTATCCACGTCCTCGCCGCCAACGATTTTCCTCCGAACAGGAACCTGAATTTTCAGTTTGTTTCCATTCGTAAATAACGGTGCTGCCATCCAGAAATCCATTAGAATCCACCATTACCAAATATTTTATTAAGAAAGATTTTTCTCTACTTAAGCCCGAAGAGAAGTCCTGGATTGATTCTTTCTCCAAAAATTAGGTCGAATAATATATGGTTCTCTTCGAATTGAGGTACAGACCAATCCTACCACATACTTCAATATGTAACAGAAGCAGATTCGCTAACAGGAATCAACCGGAGTTTTCATCATCATAAACTTCAAAACTTTGCAGTTCAAATCCATGGCAAAGAGATGAGGATTCGAAACTGTACAAACAAAAATATCTTTGAGAAGCTCTGTAAACGTAAGATGAAGGTGGAAGATGAGAGAGAGAGAGAGGGAGAATAGATATGGGGTAGGGGATAGGAGAAATTTGAGTGGAGAGAGAAAAATAATACAAAGCTTATTTTATGGCTCAAGGGTAGGAGGTGACCATAAATAGATATTTGGCTATAAAAAATCAAAAGGTAGCTATAGAATATAATTTTTTAAAAGGGTATTTATTTAAAATAAATAAGGTATCAGCATTTGCTATATAGGGGGTAACTAATCCTATAATTAATTACTTGACGGAACATATAATATATAAGCTTCTTACGACAATATTTCGCATTATATAATTTTGCCGCAGTAACCCCAAATTTTAGTACTTTGACAAATTTAATCTTTTATCATATATAGCGTTTCAAATTTAATCTTAAAATTGGAAAAATAGTATTTAAAGTTGAAAAAGTATTTAAAAATGTCATTATTAGTTAATTCAAGAATTATTCATCTAAGTTTTGCTGAAGTTAATATTACTATAGAATCCATTTCTATAATAATGATGTTACATTCGCACTTTTTCTTTTTTCTTTTTTTCTTTTCAGAATGTACATTCGCACTCATCGCATAATTTTGATTAGCACAATTGTTGACTTGTAGGTTCTACATGGAAAGCAGCAACTTAAAATTTACCTTACGTACAACCCACGTCTTCCCCAGTCGCTTACTGGCGCGTGGTCTATGTCACCACCTTCCCGATTTGTAACACGTGTCCCCTTCCACCAAGAAAACGCAAAGGTCTCTCACCCTTTACTCCAAGTTGGAGTCTACAACATAGTTACACTGTTAAAAGGCTCAAAACTTTATCTAAAGAAAAAAAGAATCAAAATATATAAGAACTTAGATTATTTCTAATAAAATTAAAGTAAAAGAAAAAATTACGGAAAAGGGCAAATATATCTCTGCTGGAATATTATTTGTTCAAATATATCCTTTTCCGTTCAGTTTGTCCAAGACGGACATCAATTCCTACGTGGCACTGACATTCGATGAGGTGAATGGCATGCCATCTCAGCGCCCCTAACCCATTTTATCCCTCCCCTCTATTTGTTTTTCCACCCTCTATGTGACAATGACGATGGAGAGAAAGGAAATTTTAATGATGGAAAAACAATAACCCAGTTTATCCCTCCCCTTTATTTGTTTTCCCCCTCTATGTGGAAATGACGGTAGAGGGGAAGGAAATTTTAATGATGGAAAAACAAATAAAGGGGATGGGTAAAATGAGTTTAGGGTACTGAGGTGGCATGCCATCCACCACATCGAATGTCAGTGTCACGTAGGATTTGATGTTCACCCCCGATAACTTAACGAAGGAGGATAGACTTGAACCAATAATATTACGGCAGGGATAGATTTGGACCCAAAATATATGAGGCGTATATTGAATTATTTTCTCATAGTACTTGGGTATTTTGGCCTTTTTCTACAGCTAGTATAACACTTTTATATAAATATACATATTGCAGATTTACACAGCAGATCTCAACTTGTTTGGAATCGAAAAATAATTATCATTGTTTAATTTATATTTAGTTTGTGTCAAAATTATTGTTACTATTATTAAATTGTATCCAATCAAACATTATGAATGATACTGAGAAAGTATATTACTCCATATAATGTTCCGCAACTACATGTCTATAAATAGAAAGAGGTATTTTTACACGTTTCAAAGAAAGAAGACAACTCTTTTTTTCTCGCTAGTCTTATCAATTCTTCAATTATTTCACGACAAAAAATATCAACCGTACTCATTATTGTCTCTTTGATCCTTTGAGCTTATCTCTTTACTTGCGTCCATTTTACACCAAAGTGTAGTCTTCACAATTATTATGAAGAGTAGTGTTTGACCAAAAAGTATTAGGCTTTTTTGTTAAACTAATTAAGTAAAAAGTTTTGGGGCAAATCCTAACAGATATAATTTATTGTAGATCTAAGATAGAAGATATGAATAAATAAGTATAACTGAACATAAAATTTGATTACAGCTGCGATTGAATCTCACGATGTAAGAAATAGATGATTGCTCACAGGAATATCAAATGATAATGAGAAATACATAAAGGAAAAGAATCACCATTCTTGAACAAGACCGACTTCCATACATTTGATAAAATTGAATTACAGATGACTACCAAGATTCTAAGCTCTTTATCTCCTTTTTCGGTGAGGAGCCTTAGGTTAGGGAACATTTTCATCATTTGAGAGATGTATATGTTGTGCGTGTGTCCTCTTCTCAGACCCCCCCCCCCCTTTCTGTTACTTTCTCCCATGATATTTATACAAAACACTTTCTTTACTCAGCGGTCCTTAACCGGAGTACCTAAAGTCTTGGAATATCTCGTAGAATATTCCTCTGAAATGTCTAAGTGTTGAACTAGCCGTTCGGGCCTAATTGAGTGCTCGACTTGCCCGTAGCTAAATCACTTCGCCGGTATGCTGCTTCCTATACGTGACTTCGGCTTGGTTGCTTCTTGGTCGTTCTTCCTTAAGTAGAATTCCTTTGATCAGATTTTGACCCGTACAGTTAGTCCCTCCGCCCATCGGGTTGCCTTTGTGCGAGCTCGGTGGGCGGACTTCGCCAGTTGCACCTTTTGAGAAATCTGAGCACATTGGCCGAAGAGTGACCCTACTTGGCGAGATGACGATGCTATGCTTCGGGTGCCGTACCTGACCGTTATGTCAGCTTGAAAAGACGTCAATCTGTCATGCATCATTATGGCGCACGTTCCCTATATGTTACGTCGTTTCCCGTGCTTCCTCTACTTTGGAATTAACGTGGCAGTGTTTGGTTTTCCCGCTTAGGTTGTTTGTATTCTTATAAATAGAGAAGAGAACTCTTCATTTGGGGTTGCTGTGTTTCCTACATATTATTCGAAAAACTCCAAGATTCTCTTTCCTCCTTCCTCAAATTCTTACGTCTCCATCTCTCTTCTTTTGAAGTTCCTTTCCATTGTTATTCCCTCTACCCTAGCACCTATTACCTACCTAACCAAAGAAAAATATGGCTAGTGCACCTTCTACTTCCGATAGAGTCGCCGGTACCGTTGCATCGAAAACGGATGTGCCCTCCCATGAAGAAGGGACGACCATTGTGGAAGATGAGAATTTTTCCACCGTGGATGAGATAATTCCACGATCGGGGAAAGCCAGGATTGATTTCAAGCACTTACCTGACGTCGATCCTGAGCCCGTCATTTCCGTAATGGACGCTGCGACACTTGCTGTGCTTAAGGCTGAGTGATTCACAAAGGGCTCAAATGCAAAACTGAGCACTTTAAGGCTGCCCTAATAGCTTGCCCATAAAGGCATTGCTAAGGAAAGCTCAATTGAGATTTTTAGAGAGCTAAAATATCCAAAAAAAGCAAGGCGGCTGAAAATTTCCAGTAAAAACACTGTTCCATTGGTTTTTCTTTGGTGATTTCCTGAAGTTTTCTAATCCGGAAGCATTTTCTGGTTCATTTGGGGCTAAAATGGTTTGAATTTGGTTTTGAAAGCTTGGTGTTAAAGTCAGCTTGGTCTACTGTTCGATTGGTTTGGTTTTGAATTGTTTCAAATTACTTTTCTGGGTTCTGCTGGTGCTGACTCTTGATACTGCCCTGCTGATACCTCATTTTCTGCTTTTGTTTTCAAATTCCAGGTACATTCTCTTGAATTCTGCTGGATGTATGTTTCATAATGAAGATGAAAGTGAAAGTTTGAAACATGGCCTCGAATTTGTGTTGTTTATTTACATTTTTTTTCCTGATGTTTATACGCTTGGTCACTTGATTCAATGTAATTTAGTTATTTTCATTTTGATTAGCTAAGCAATTTAGGTGAGGAGATCGTATCCCCCTCGGGCGTGGAGGTGGTGCCTATTTCTAGCGTGTGGGAGTCTATCGTGGTAGGGGGCAGAACTTGGAGGCCGTTGTGATCATTCCGAGTGGTCCATCGACTTCACAACAGGATCGTGCTCCCTCTTTGGCTAGCGAGAGGGCAAAGGGCGTAGTTGTAGACGACTCTGAGTTCGGTTCAGATATTGACCCCGAGGACATACGCATGTATAAGGCGGGATTCACTCGGGTGGAGGCGGGAACGGATTACTCCTCTCACGTGATTGAGATTGCTCCAGAGTGCGATTTGTTGGAGGACATGGTGAGCCTGGTGCCCCGATTTGCCCTTCTTTGTTCTGCTACTGAAAGCAGGGCCCTTCAAGAGATCAACGATGCTGGCCTATCACGGGGGCGTAGCCGGAATGGCTTTGAGGGTGAGTCTATTGCTTTCTTCGTTTTACGTCTTCCACTCTTGCCAATTTTCTCTTATTGTTCTATTCTTTTTTTACACCTTCATTTTAGAGACTGAGAGTATCCTTCGCGAGGAGAGGCAGGCTGCTATTTTCCAGAAAATGGTTTCAAAATACCACCGATACCGTGATAAGTGCCACGAGATGCATGCACGACTCAGGGCGGGTGGCAATCCTCAATCCCTTAGGGAGGAGTTGGAGCAGAAAGACGAGGACCTGATGCGGTCTATGGGCAGATGCAACGAACTCAAAGGGCTGCTTAGGGCTAAAGAAGAAGAGCTCGATGTGGGCAAGGGTGTTGCAGCTGAGTTTGTTGATCTTCAAGCGAAGGTGGTGGCCCTGCGGGCGGAGCTTGAGTAGAGTGATATTAGAGCCGCTGGTCTAAGTGTTGAATTGGCGGAGAAGACGACCGAGCTGGAGAGGGCTGAGGGGCCCGAGTAGCAGCCTTGGCGAGGGCTGCGACATTGGAAGATTCTATCCGCGTTCTCAGGTCTGAACGCATTAATAAGATGGAAACAGCCGCTCTGAAGGAGGTGCGGCTCTATGAACGGATTGGCGAGCTTGAGAGAGACGTCTCGAGCCTGGTTGATCAAATTACTACTCTCGAGGCGGAGTGGGCGCAATTGTTGGCTCCGACTCCTCATGCGCCCGCCTAATTTGACGTTCCTCCATTTGTAGAGATGTGGGTCCACGCTGAGGCTCAGTGAGACATATATAAGGGCTTGTTGGCAGCGGGGAATGTTCCTGAAGTCGCTTTTGAGGAAGCTCGTGTTAAAGCGCGTGAGGCCCGACTTGCCTGCAGTTATGACCCCGCGACGCTGGAGGCCGGTGGAGTTGATGAGGCCGAGGACGAGCCTATCTTCGAAGATGAACACTCCGATGGAGAGGATGACGGTGGAGATGAAGCACTGAACCAAGCGGGGAGAGAGATAACGGCGTGGATGAGGATAATGCCGAGCGAGGGTTTTGTACTCAATTTTTCCTTCTGTATTTAGTTTTTTCTGTACTTAGTTAGTTGGGTTGGGGGGGCCCTTTTGGCCCTTTGTAAGGCGTTATTTTCTTTTTGAATGGAACAATTGACTTGTCCTTAAGCGTATGTTTTTAGCCTTTCCTTCTTTTTCCTTTGCGAATTTTTTGGATCGTTTCGTAATGAGTCCCTGTCTTTCGGTAGTTAATTCGAATGAGGTCAAATTTTGACTTGTTGATTTGAGCGAGGTCGAAATTAGACTATTAATTCGAGCACGGTCGAATGTATGTCAATTCGAGCGAGGTCGAATGTATGTTAATTCGAGCGAGGTCGAATTTAACTTGGTGATTCGAGCGAGGTCAAAATTATCTTGCTAATTCGAGTGAGGTCGAAATTAGACTTGCTAATTCGAGCGAGGTCAAAATTAGACTGATAATTCGAGCAAGGTCGAATGTATGTCAATTCGAGCGAGGTCGAATTTAACTTGGTGATTCGAGCGAGGTCGAAATTATCTTGCTAATTCGAGTGAGGTCGAAATTAGACTTGCTAATTCGAGCGAGGTCGAAATTGGACTGTTAATTCGAGCGAGGTCGAAATTATCTTGCTAATTCGAGAGAGGTCGAAACTAGACTTGCTAATTCGAGTGAGGTCGAAATTAGACTATTAATTCGAGCGAGGCCGAATGTATGTCAATTCGAGCTGAGGTCGAATTTAACTTGGTGATTTGAGCGAGTTCGAAATTATCTTGCTAATTCGAGCGAGGTCGAAATTATCTTAGAAAATAATTCAAGTGAGATTGAATGTATATTTCCTTTGCGTTGGCGTGATTGTGTACATTTGGCGTCATTGGAGAATATTACATGTTTCTGTTCGATCCGTACGTACATTCGAGGAGTCCCACTCTGTTTAGTCCCTTCATCGCTCGGCCTAGAGAAGTAATCGATAGGCGGGGCGATGAATGTCTTGCCCACGCTTTGGGACGTCTTAATGTATGGACGAGATCAAATTTTAGCTAGTTGTATCGTCGCATAGTTGCTTTGGCGAGCGCGTGGGTGAGTTTCACGCATTTGTGTTCTATCTGCATGCTGGAGAGATTCGTATGTTTTCCGGGCTGGTGACCCAGTCCTAGTATGTACAGGCCTTTCCCTTTATTGCGTTAAGCACCAACTTGTTAGAGAGATTTGTATATTTTTACTGGCTAGTGACCCAGTCCCAGTATATACAGGCTTTTCCGTTTATGGCGTTAAGTACCAACTCGTTTGGGGGGGGGGGGTTTACTCGACCGTTGCCTGCAGGATGATATGGTGCAGAACGTTTCTTGGTATGTTTTTTTGACGATGTTTGTTCCTTGTTCGCGCATCTGGGAAAATGCTCTTGTTCCTATCCCAATCCAAAAGAAAAATAACAAGTTAAACCTAAACGAAATCGTTTGTTACCTTGACCTGATTGGTTGGCGAGGGGAGAGGGGCGCTGTAGAACGACCTGTTTTGCCCCGTACTCGAATGCTGGCTTCAGATTTGATCTCAGCCTCGTGCTTAGCTTCGCTGTTGGTCGAGTCTGGGCATCTTATGGGCTGACAACTTACTTTACCCGTTGGCATCTCGAGTTCGAGTCCAGGTCTGATCCAGTCCCAGGTGCATAAAAATAAGGGAAACATAAGTTATACTTCGTATGTACGGGCAGGACAGGCTTGTTATTTCAAAGAATTACACAATAGGCTATCGTCCATTCCTAAGAGAGAGAGGGCAGTGTGCATAAAGTATATATTGGTATCTAACGTTAATATAGCAAATAGGATTGCGGACGTGCTCAGTGCATAGTGGCCATAATTCTATTTTGACAACTCATACTCACGGCGTACCAAACCCATCACTACAACAAGACGTGGCTTTCGTATAGATATCAAACATAATTTTATGCGTACCCGTTTGTCATCGGTTACACACTTCCCCTTCCTTACCTGGCGGAAGACTTTTGTCGCTATTATGGGGTGTGCCCAGCTCAGCTCTCTCCGTATGTATACAAGCTCTTCCTCACGTTTACCAAGTACGCGGAACTGGCCGGCCGGGTGATTTCTCTTAATCACTTGCTTCACCTCTTCGTACCCAGTTTTTACTGGGGTACTATGATACATCTTCGTCAATGCGGGACCAAGGGCTTGGTGGTGAAGATGGATGACAAGATCAATCACCGCTTTTGGGAGAGCTTCTTCTTTGTGAGGACGGAGCATGTGGTGTCGAATCCTAACAGATTTCTTAAGGAGTGGAATTTTACCCCTAAGTTTCTTTTTGTACACACAAACACACACACACACACACACACACATATATATATATATAAGAGAAAAAACGGCTTCTCATTGTTCTCTTCCGGTGACCTGATTGTTCTTCTTTTTCCCTCTATTTTACAGCCAAGAAGGCACTTCCCCCGCTAGTCGCTGATATTCGTGAGTGGGTGAGCCAGGTTTTTTCCCATACGATGGTGATTCGTGAATGGTCACCTTTCCACGAGAGATTCGGGCATAGACCTTCTGCTAGTGAGTCATCTCGTCTGCCCTTAGTTGCTTTGTCCTTTTCTTTGTTACTATTCGATGATAGACATGAGTGATTAGAGGTGCTCAGCCTTAATCAGTTGACACACTAAGCATTTAGTCACATACTTAACGACACCTTTCCTCATATCTTTTAGTAATATATATTTCTATCATTTTCCTATTAGTGGCATCAGATACAAGTTGAAAAGAGGACAACAACAACAACAACAAGAAGCCCAGTTTGATCCCAACAAGTGGGGAGGGTAGTTTGTACGCAGATCTTACCCCTACCTAATTCAGGTAGAGAGGCTGTTTCCAATAGACCCTCGCTCAGGAAGGGCAAGAAGAAGAAGAGGAAAGCAAGGGAGGAAGAAAGATGGAAGATAAAAAATAAAAAATAAAAAGGATAAGTGGCACCAAATAATAGCAACAGGGAATACAATACATGAGGCGAACAAAACCACATAACCTACTAAAAATCTAAGACTATGAAGGGACTCGCCTACTACTAAGACTATCAGTGAACAACTATAAACTACCAACTAACCTTCTACCTTAATCCTCGACCTCCACCCTCTCCTATCAAGGGTCATGTCCTCAGTGAGCTGAAGCAACGCCATTTCCTGCCTAATCACCTCTCCCCAATACTTCTTAGGCCTACCTCGACCTCTTCTCAAACTCTCCATGGCCAACCTCTCACACCTCCTAACTGGAGCATCAATGCTTCTTCTCTGAACATGTCCAAACCATCTCAGCCTCGACTCCCGCATCTTGTCCTGCACGAGGCTACTCCCACTCTGTCCCGGATATCTTCATTCCTAATCCTATCTCTCCTGGTACACCCACACATCCATCTCAACATCCTCATCTCTACTACTCTCATCTTCTGCACGTGGGAGTTCTTGACTGGCCAACACTCAGCCCCATACAACGTTGAAAAGAGGACAAGATATTAAATGGCCGTTAGACAGGGCTGAACCTACCCAAAAAGGCTTAATCATTTTTGTTCAGCCCATTGAAGAAATAGAACCGGACTCTTATAGATAGATTCAGGAGGAAGTGCACAGTTAGTCACTAATAAGATATGTATTTAATTTTAAGCTACTGTTTAAAAACTTTAGTTTTTAGCCACTGCTTTAATAAACTTACCCGCTCGGACGAAAATACCCTTATGCTCATTAAGTTTAGGACCAAGTGTCCCTAACTTATGAGCTTGTTACTGTAAGTTCAGGACTAGCTGTCCTTAATTTATGAGCGTGTAAGTCTAAGTTTAGGACTACTTGTCCTTAACTTTCGAACTGTAACTCTAAATTCAGGACTACATGTCCTTAACTTTTGAACTTGGAACTCTAAGTTCAGGACTACTTGTCCTTAATTTTTGTGCTTGTAACTCTAACTTAAGGACTACCTGTCCTTAATTTCTGTGCTTGTAACTCTAAGCTAAGGACCAAGTGTCCTTAATTTTTGAACTTCCAACTCTAAGTTCAGGACCAAGTGTCCTTAACTTATGAGCTTGTTATTGTAAGTTCAGGACTAGTTGTCCTTAATTAATGAGCTTGTAAGTCTAAGTTAAGGACTGCCTGTCCTTAGTTTTTGAGCTTGTAACTCTAAGTTCAGGATTACCTGTCCTTAATTTATGTGCTTATAACTCTAAGTTACGGATTACCTGTCCTTAATTTATGTGCTTGTAACTATAAGTTAAGTACCAAATCCTTTCAACAACACATGCATCAACAAGAATCAAAAACCCAATTCAGCATTGAATCCATACATAAATTGATGCAAAGATCTGACCTTGGTTGGTTTGGTTGTTTCAAAAACTTGCCTACAAATTTCTCAAGTCGGTGTTTGTAATGAGAGGGCGAGGCTACGACGACCGGGATGTGGAACTCTAATTGACTTTGGATCTATGAACGTTACTGTGTTCAACCAAAAATCAGGAAAAACTGTTAGAAAAATAAAAGAAACTGGAAAAACAGAAGAGTTTAAGAAATATTCCGAGTCCACAATTTTCTTGTGTGTCCTTAAGGAATTTTAACCCCCTCACACGTTGCCAAGGTAATGGATTAAATCCTCCTAGGATAAAACGGAATAAACCTTCCTGCAACAGTGGCAATACAAACTGCAGGATACCAACGAACTCAAAGAACAGAGCAAAATCACACTTACGAATTTGAGAGAGAGAGACTGCGAATTAGGATGCAGTATATTCAGAAAGAAAGAAGTTCTGGAGTGTTTTTCGTGTGTAGAAAATGGAGCCTTGCCTCAGAATTTATAGGCAATTATCAGAAGAGGTGTCTGGAAAAGGTGCCTTTTTCAGAAGAATACGCTGCCTACCGCGGTCGCGGCAGAACCACGGTCAGAGAGGCTTTCTGAACCTGCCTATCGCGGTTCTACCGCGGTCGCGGCAGAACCGTAGCCAGAGAGGCCCTCTGAACCTTCAGCAGGGTTCTGGCGTATTTTCAACAGTGATTTGGCAAATTATTAAATAATTAAATAAATTTTGTCCAAAAATAATCTTATCGATCGATTTGACAAATCCAAATCCAAATCCAAAGCCAAAGCCAAAGCCGAAGCCGAGCCGAGCGAGCGACGACGACGGCGCGAGAGTTCATTCTCTTCAACTCCTTTTAAGAGCTTTAAGAAGTGATTCTATATATAAGCACACAAATGTGCTTGTCCCTCACCAATGAGGGACAAAGTGCAAGACAAAAGTTCACTTCTTCAAATTTTTAATTTCCCTCCATTTTATTTCCCTCCATTTCCAATTCACACTTCTTCTACTTTAAAGCCCAATGGCTTAAAGTCCAACAATCCCCCACATGAATGGGAATGGCTGTATCAAGAAAGATCATAGATGAAAGCTATGTGATTTTGCAAGTAAGGATTAATTGCATCTGGATAAGTAGGTTTCCCTTTGAACTTTCCGTAGTGAACATATGTCGGATATACTCGGTCAATCGGTAGATTTGATATCTTTGAACCGTCGAACTTTAGTGTATACCTAGACAACCATATGTCACACAACCAACCCTTAACCGTCTTTTGGTTCTCATTGTTGTGTTCGTTTTAGCCATGAACACCGCCTGGTTTCATAAGTGCGTAGAGAATTGGCCTTACAAAATTCTCATTGAAGCGGCTTCCACTTCACACTTACATAGGTGATTCCTAAACGTGTAATCCTTTAGATTGACACTATTTGATAAATACCTCATCAAACTTAGGTAATCATTAAAGAACGTGTAAAGTTCTATCCTTGTTACTGAACATTGTCTTCATCACGAGAATGGACCAAAGATTTTATTTTGACAATGTTGAACCGGTCAATCACAACTTTGTTTGAACTCCTTGAACCTAGATCTCGGAACATCCAAAATTCTAGGTAGAGTTACCGCCATGTTGACTTGTCCTCGGCCATAGTCCCATTCCCTTAGATGATTTCTCAACTCCCTCTCTAGTTAAGCCTATTGTAAGCGGATCCGCCACATTATCCTTTGATCTTACATAATCAATAGTGATAATTCCACTAGAAAGTAGTTGTCTAACGGTGTTATGTCTTCGTCGTATATGACGAGACTTTCCGTTATACATAACGCTCCCTGCCCGTCCTATTGCAGCCTCACTATCGCAATGTATGCAAATAGGAGCCAAAGGTTTTGGCCAGAACGGAATGTCTTCTAAAAAATTTCGAAGCCATTCAGCTTCTTCACCGGCTTTATCCAAAGCTATAAACTCTGATTCCATTGTAGAGCGAGCAATGCACGTTTGTTTGGAAGACTTCCAAGATACTGCTCCTCCACCAACAGTAAAAACATATCCACTTGTGGACTTTGTTTCTGTTGAGCCGGTTATCCAATTTGCATCACTATATCCTTCGATAACCGCAGGATATTTATTGTAGTGCAAAGCGTAGTCTTGGGTATATTCCAAATATCCCAGAAATCGTTTCATTGCCACCCAGTGATGTTTGTTTGGATTACTTGTGAATCGACTAAGTTTACTTATTGCACAAGCTATATCAGGTCGTGTACAGTTCATGATGTACATTAATCTTCCCAACACACGAGCATACTCCAATTGAGAAGTACTTTCACCTTTATTCTTTATAAGATGATGATTTAAGTCAATTGGAGTTCTTGCACTTCTAAATTCCAA
>NW_017671518.1:67987-121820 GCF_001879085.1 Nicotiana attenuata
TTTTCAGCATTTTTGTTGTCATCTTATATCCTCAAACGAACAATCAAGTCTTCTAGTGTCATTTCCTTCCGTTTGTGTTTAAGATAGTTCTTAAAATTCTTCCACAGCGGAGGTAACTTCTCAATGAAAGCAGCGACTTGAAAGGCCTCATTTATGACCATACCTTCAATAACAAATTCATTATTAATAATAAGATAAATCTTATTAATAAAATTATTGATTTGGGTCATACCTTCAGCAAGGAGGTCATGTACAATGACTTGTAGTTCTTGGACTTGAGTTATGACCGACCTAGTGTCAATCATCTTGAAATCCAAGAACCTTGCAGCCACGAATTTCTTAAGTCCGGCATCCTTAGTCTTGTACTTCTTCTCAAGCGCATTCCATAACGCTTTTGAAGTTTCCATGACACTATAGACATTGTACAAGCCATCTTCCAAACAACTCAAAATGTAATTTTTGCACAGGAAATCAGAATGTTTCCATGCTTCAGTTACAACAAGTCGTTCATCATCCGGAGTATTTTCAGCCATGACCGGAGGATCCTCCTTGATGAAACGTTGCAAACTCAACGTAGTAAGATAGAAGAGCATCTTCATTTGCCAGCGTTTGAAGTCAATACCGGAAAACTTTTCGGGTTTTTCTGCCGGTGCCATAGCATGAGCAGGAATAGACGGCTTGACGAGGCAGCAGCACTCGTAACAGTAGCACCCGTTCCCGCAACACTTCCATTAGTTTGGTTTTCATTCGTCATATTTCTGTAAAGTTGAAAACAATACAGAACTTTGTTAAATTAGTGAAGTTTTGATATCTTCAAACTGAATATCAAATCAAACATACAACACGTAACAATGGTGAAGTTTTTATATACTTCAAACCCGTACGTTTATTACTCCGGCAAAGTTTTTATGTATTTTAAACCGGACAGAAAGAATTATTGGAGTAGAAAGCAACAAGGCTTTAGTCTCCAAAACAGTATACAAAATATGAATAACAATTTAATATACGTTTCAACACAGAAACGATAATAATGTAAAATTCCTTAAGCTTGTGAACGTTACTGTGTTAAACCAAAAATCAGGAAAAACTGTTAGAAAAATAAAAGAAACTGGAAAAACAGAAGAGTTTAAGAAATATTCCGAGTCCACAATTTTCTTGTGTGTCCTTAAGGAATTTTAACCCCCTCACACGTTGCCAAGGTAATGGATTAAATCCTCCCAGGATAAAACGGAATAAACCTTCCTGCAACAGTGGCAATACAAACTGCAGGATACCAACGAACTCAAAGAACGGAGCAAAATCACACTTACGAATTTGAGAGAGAGAGACTGCGAATTAGGATGCAGTATATTCAGAAAGAAAGAAGTTCTAGAGTATTTTTCGTGTGTAGAAAATGGAGCCTTGCCTCAGAATTTATAAGCAATTATCAGAAGAGGTGTCTGGAAAAAGTGCCTTTTTCAGAAGAATACGCTGCCTGCCGCGGTCGCGGCAGAACCGCGGTCAGAGAGGCTTTCTGAACCTGCCTGCCGCGGTTCTACCGCGGTCGCGGCAGAACCGCGGCCAGAGAGGCCCTCTGAACCTTCAGCAGGGTTCTAGCGTATTTTCAGCTTAAATAATTAAATAAATTTTGTCCAAAAATAATCTTATCGATCGATCATTTGACAAATCCGAATCCGAATCCGAAGCCGAAGCCGAAGCCGAAGCCGAAGCCGGCCGAAGCCGAAGCCGAAGCCGAGCGAGCGACGACGACGACGCGAGGGTTCATTCTCTTCAACTCCTTTTAAGAGCTTTAAGAAGTGATTCTATATATAAGCACACAAATGTGGTTGTCCCTCACCAATGAGGGACAAAGTGCAAGACAAAAGTTCACTTCTTCAAATTTTCAATTTCCCTCCATTTCCAATTCACACTTCTTCTACTTTAAAGCCCAATGGCTTAAAGTCCAACAGGATCTAGAGGAAACTAAAATTTTGGCTAGAAAAGTCCCTACAGACGTCGCCAAATTGTTTGACCAAAAGGTATTAGGCCTTTTTGTTAAACTAATTAAGTAAAAAGATTTGGGGTAAATTCTAGCCAGAGATAATTTATTCTAGATCTGAGATAGAAGATACGAATAAACAAGCATAACTAAACATAAAATTTGATTCAGCTGCGATTGAATCTCACGATGTAAGAAATAGATGATTGCTCACAGGAATATCAAATGATAATGAGAAATACATAAAGGAAAAGAATCACCATTCTTGAACAAGACCGACTTCCATACATTTGATAAAATTGGATTATAGATGAATACCGAGATTCTAAGCTCTTTATCTCCTTTTTCGGCGAGGAGCCTGAGGTTAGGGAACATCTTCATCTTTTGAGAGATGTATATGTTTGTGCGTGTGTCCTCTTCTCAGACCCCCCTATCTGTTACTTTCTCTCATGATATTTTGTACAAAACACTTTCTTTACTCAGCTGTCTTTAACCGGAGTACCTAAATTTTTGAAATATCTCGTAGAATATTCTTCTGAAATGTCTAAGTGTTGAACTAGCTGTTCGGGCCGAATTGAGTGCTCGACCTCGCCCGTAGCTAAATCACTTCGCCGGTATATATATTGCTTCCTATATGTGACTTCGGCTTGGTTGCTTCTTGGTTGTTCTTCCTTAAGTAGAATTCCTTTGATCAGATTTTGACCTATACGAGTAGCATATTGGTTCACTTTATTCTCGTTACATTCTATTCATTTCATCATTTTTTCCCTAGTTCTTTTTCCTTATATATATGTTCGTTCATCTCTTGTTCCTTTTTTCTCCACATTTCTCATTCTCCATGCGTACATTCGTCTTTTTCAAATACTATATCGTCCCAATCATGTGCTAAATGTTGACATTAAACTTGAGAGATATAAAAAAAATTGCGACACATAAGTTAAATATACGCAAACCATCAAGTTTGCTTTTACTGACAACAATTATACCAGAGGTGGTATAGAAATGTTTATATGTCATTTCATATTTCTCACTCCTAATAAAAAAATTAATTTTTATATCAAATAAATCTCAATAAATTAAATTATGCCACTAAGGATAAAATAAGAATGATAAAAAATAGTTTTATATTCTTTTTAAACAAATTAAAAGAGATATATTGTCATGATCATATAAATTGAGACTGATGTGGATCTATTTATGGACCTCCAAAATGTTTTCGTAGTTTACCCCTTTTTTCTCTTTATTACCATTTGCAATGTCAAGTGCACATACTGTTTTATTTATTTTTCAAGTGATGGGACTCATGAATAGTAGAGAAGACAATATAAAGAAGTGGCTTTTGATGGAATGAAACTCTCTGCATTTAAGTGATATACGATGAAATTAAATTACGACACACACTGTATTCTCACTCTTGCAATGTCTTCCTATCTTATCTAAAGAATCTTGTTTTAGTTACCTTATGGAGTAATACTTGCAAATATCTAGATACCTTGTGTTAGGTAACGAGTTCCATCATTCCATGCATTATATATAAGCATCTACTTCTTTAAGAATTTCAAGCAGTGAAGACATACTTATATTAGGGAAGAGATATGCTAAATTTCCAAATTAAGTTCACGTTCTAAGCCTCTTTTTCACCATCATATACATGGTAATCAAAACCAACTTGTACCGTCCATATATATATAATTTTTTTTTTTTGAAACTCCAGGGAAACCCGCAACTGCTACAGCTTCTGCCCTTCGAGTGAACACTCTGTATGCACTGGGTAAACCCCCCATTATATAATAGCCTACAACCATACATGGGATATAAACCGCACTAGGTAAGCCATGTGCGACAGGCTCGACCCAGAAGGCATTGACGGGGGATCGATCCCAGGTCATCTGTATGGATGACCGCCCTCCAAACCAACTAGGCCATCCCCGAAGGGACCCGTCTATATTTTTAGTATGTTATTCCATTCATCATTACGTAAAAATTGCACGGGGCGCCCTATTTGGTCGCCCCCATTTAACCTATACCCATTTTTTTTTTTAAAGTTTTAACTTGTACCCACTTTTTAAACAACTTCAGCCCCCTTTCTCCTCCTCCTTCTCCTCCTTCGTTTTTTTCTTCTTCTTCTTCTTCTTCTTCTTCTTCTTCTTCTTCTTCTTCTTCTTCTTCTTCTTCTTCTTCTTCTTTCTTCTGCTGCTGTTGGTGCTGCTATGAAACTTCAGTTCATGGGATGATTGTCATAAATATGTTTATCAGATTATTTAAAAACAAATTATAAATAATTACGTAAGTTAGTAGACAATAATTTTGTGAATATTTCCACGTAATTCTGTTCTTTTCACGTTTAATGTTTCCAAAATTTATGATTTAGATATTGTTGGCAATCTGATTATTTTATAGTAGTAATACACTATGAAAGAATAAGGTGATTATTTATCTAGTATGTTAGAAAGCTTTTTCAAAAACTTCAACTTATATAGTGCTGAAATTCTTACAAATGAACTAAATAACTTCAGCATCTTCTGCTGAAGTTTTTGAAAAAGCTTTATGACAAAACTAATGAATCCAGGACAAAAAAACTTCAGCTTATATAGTGCTGAAGCTTTTACAAATGAACTAAATAACTTCAGCATCTTCTGCTGAAGTTTTTGAAAAAGCTTATCCAAGACAAAAAAAACTTCAGCTTATATTTAGTGACTGAAGTTTTTACAAATGAACTAAATAACTTCAACATCTTCTGCTGAAGTTTTGAAAAAGTTTTATGACAAAACTCATGAATCCAGGACAAAAAAAACTTCAGTTATTTTAGTGCTGAAGTTTTTACAAATGAACTAAATAACTTCAGCATCTTCTGCTGAAGTTTTTGAAAAGATTTTATGACAAAACTAATGAATCAAGGACAAAAAAACTTCAGCTATTTTAGTGCTGAAGTTTTTACAAATGAACTAAATTACTTCAGCATCTTATCCAGGACAAAAAAAACTTCAACGTATTGCCTTTGCTACTTCAGGCCCGTCTACTAGAATGCTGAAGTTTTGCGTGATTGCCTTTGCTACTTCAGCCCCGTATGCTGAAGTTACGCGAAAAAGTGCGTACGCTTGCAATTTTTTTTACAAAGCGGGCACAAGTTAAAACGTGACCTAAAAAACGGGTATAGATACAAATCCCCCATAATTACGCCATATTGGAACATCATCCATATGGCCCCTTAATTGGTTTTTAAAATAAAGGCTTGTTATCCCCCAAAAGTATAATTTAGATTTTCTAAATTTGACGAGGTTTACTTTATGAAAATATCATTGTTTTTTTTAATAATCACTTTGGATTATCCCAAAACCAATTAAAAAATTTCCCAATTTTTATGATTAAAATGCGGCCTATAGAGATTAAAGAAAAAAGTTTCCCCCCCTCCCCCCCCCCCCCCCCCCCCCGGGGTTACCAAAGAAAGGGTTTGCAATTTCTCATGAAAATGATGAGCCGTTATTCTGCGATGGAAAATAATACTTTCTGAAATATTTCGCTGTTATTTCGTGATGAAAAATAATACTTTCTTGTGAAATATTTCACCAGCTTATTAGATATTCTTTCAAAAAATCACCTTATTTGTAATCAAGTTCAATATTACAGAATATGTACATTTTTGATATGGCATCGGCCGGAGATATGTTTACCAATAAAATAATGTAATATTGGAAGTTCCTTCAAGTACAACATAAGTAGCTAGTTGAATTAAGTGACATTTTTATTCAGGATTTAATTTCTTATACATTGATAGTTTAAGAAAAACTTTACTTTTCATGTTATTTAATAGTCAATTAAAAATTATTATTTACAAATTTAAGTAGATAACTTGAGAAATATGGTAAGTAACTTGTTACATTAATAAAGTTATAAAGCGAGTCATTAATTTTCTATAAAGAACTTATAACAGTAATATGATATTATCCTTTATAACATTTTTTAATTTCAAAGAAATTTTGCCTTAATTCATTTTTATGGTTTTATTGGCTAATTCAAATATTATTCAACCTAATCTTATCTTATTTTAATATTTAAGATTTGCGCTTATCCCTATAACGGAATTGTTTTGATTGGGCTTCTCATGTTGTCTTGTTGGTTTCTCATAAGAAAGCTGCAACTTTCAACTTACGTACTACCCACAACTTTCCCAGACGCTCTTGTTGGCGCGTGGTTCACGTCACTAAATTCCCTTGTTGTAACCCCCGTGTATCCTTCACTTTCCTCTCATTTAAAAGTTTCACCTTTTACCCCATTAAAGTTTACACATTTGATTCCCTTTTAATCCCCCACCCCCTAACATACCACCCCCTACCCCCAGTATTCGAATTATCGAATATACCCGTTGCTTTATTTTATTATTGTATATGCATATACTTGTGTCTGCTTATGTGCAAGTGGCAACTTTGCTTGTTTGAAATTTTGGGAAACCAAAGAGGATTTTGAAGAGTTACCCATTAGTGTATAGCTGCTGTGGAAGCAAATGCGATGAATCTCCGGCAACGGCCACCACTGACGCGCGGCCGTGGTTCTGATCACGCGCCGCCACCACCCCATTACGAACCGTACAACATTATACCCATTAACAATTTGCTTGCTGACCACCCTTCACTGAGGTACCCAGAAGTGCGTGCTGCTTCAGCTGCACTACGCGCCGTCGGGGATCTCCGGCTTCCGCCGTTCATCCAATGGCGTGACAGTATGGACCTCATGGACTGGCTTGGACTCTTCTTTGGGTTTCAAGACGATAACGTGAAGAACCAAAGAGAACACTTGGTTCTCCATTTGGCTAACTCTCAAATGCGCCTTCAACCACCACCTGCCGCCCCGGACCGCCTTGACTACGGTGTCCTCCGCCAGTTCCGCCAGAAGCTCTTGAATAACTACACGAAGTGGTGTTCATATCTTGGTAAAAGGTCTCAACTTCGCTTGCCAAGACGCCTAAGTCCAGAACTTTCTCGCCGTGAGCTCTTGTATGTATGTCTTTACTTATTGATTTGGGGTGAGGCTGCTAATCTTCGTTTTGCTCCTGAATGTTTATGTTATATATATCACCATATGGCCATGGAACTGAATTACATTCTTGATGGTCACATGGATGAGAGTACTGGAGCCCCTTTTGTTCCTTTTACTTGTAGGCAGTTTGGTTTCTTGGAACAAGTTGTCACTCCTATTTATACGACGATTAAAGGTGAAGTTGAGAGGAGTAGAAATGGCACTGCCCCTCATTCAGCTTGGAGGAATTATGATGATATAAACGAGTACTTTTGGAGTAGGAGGTGTTTTAAGAGGCTGAAATGGCCTCTTGACTTGTCATGTGGTTTTCTGGATACTAGTGTAGGCAGGAGAGTTGGTAAGACAGGTTATGTGGAGCAGAGGACTTTTTGGAATATTTTTAGGAGCTTTGATAGGTTATGGGTGTTGTTGATATTGTTCTTTCAGGCTGCTGTTATTGTTGCGTGGCAAGGTACACAGTATCCGTGGCAGGCTTTGGAAAGGAGGGATGTGCAAGTCCAGTTGCTTACTCTCTTCATAACTTGGGCTGGTTTGAGGTTTATTCAGTCAATTCTTGATGCCGGGACTCAGTATAGTTTAGTTACCAGGGATACAATGTGGATAGGTGTGAGAATGGTCTTGAAAAGTGTAGTTGCTGTGACATGGGCAGTCGTGTTTGGGGTGTTCTATGGAATGATTTGGAGCCAGAAGAATTCTGATAGGAGGTGGTCGTACGAGGCGAACCAAAGGATCTTGACATATCTTAAGGCTGCTCTGGTGTTCATCATCCCGGAGGTGTTAGCTCTGGTTCTTTTCATTCTCCCATGGATACGAAATGTGATTGAAAACACTGACTGGCCAATTTTTTACTTGATAACGTGGTGGTTCCACACTAGGATTTTTGTGGGTCGCGGGCTCAGAGAAGGGCTTATTAATAACATAAAGTACACGTTGTTCTGGATTGTGGTACTGGCTTCCAAATTTATCTTCAGCTATTTCTTTCAAATAAGGCCGCTGCTTGATCCTACACGAGCTCTTTTGAATATGAAAGTTAAAAAGTACAAGTGGCATGAATTTTTTGGTAGCACGAATAAGCTAGCAGTTGTTTTGATGTGGATTCCAGTTGTTCTAATTTATCTAGTGGACCTGCAGATCTGGTACACTATATATTCCTCCATTGCAGGAGCAACAATTGGGTTGTCCACGCATATAGGCGAAATTAGGAACATTAAACAGCTCAGACTCAGATTCCAGTTCTTTGCAACTGCATTGCAGTTCAATCTGATGCCCGAGAATGAGAGTATAGATGCTAAGGACACCCTGGTTCGCAAGCTTCGGAATGCAATACATCGGATAAAGTTAAGATATGGCCTTGGACAGCCATACAAGAAGATTGAATCGAGCCAGGTGGAAACAACTAGGTTTGCCTTAATATGGAATGAGATTATCATAACTATGAGGGAGGAAGACCTCATTAGTGATCGTGAGCTGGAGCTGATGGAGTTGCCACCAAACTGTTGGGATATTAAGGTTATTCGTTGGCCGTGTTTTCTCTTGTGCAATGAGTTACTTCTTGCTCTCAGCCATGCAAGCGAGCTGGCAGATGCACCTGATAGATGGGTTTGGTTTAAGATAGGTAAGAATGAGTATAGGAGGTGTGCAGTGATTGAGGCTTATGACAGCATCAAATACTTGCTACTAAAGATTATTAAATACGACACTGAAGAGCATTCAATAGTCACTGCGCTTTTCCATGACATTGATGATTGCATTCACTTTGAAAAGTTTACTAAAGCCTACAAGATGACCCTCTTGCCACGCATTCATGAAAAGCTGGTGTCTCTTATTGAACTTTTGCTCAGGCCAGAGCCAGATTTGCGTGATATGGTCAATGTATTACAGGCTTTGTACGAGCTTTCTGTTCGGGAATTTCCAAGGGTGAAGAAGAGCACAGAACAACTGATGCAGGCAAGTCTTGCTCCTTCAAATACCAATCACGGGTTTCTTTTCGAAGACGCGATCGAGTTTCCTGATAAACAAGATGCTTTCTTCTATAGGCAGCTGCGTCGTTTGCAAACAATTCTTACTTCCAGAGATTCAATGCACAATGTCCCAAGAAATATTGAAGCGAGACGGCGTATCGCCTTCTTCAGTAACTCTGTTTTTATGAACATTCCACGAGCTCCCCAGGTAGAGAAGATGATGGCTTTTAGTGTCTTGACCCCTTACTATGATGAGGAAGTTATGTTTGGCAAAGAAAGTCTTAGGAGTCCAAATGAAGATGGAGTATCCACCATATTTTATCTGCAGAGGATTTATGAAGATGAGTGGGCGAACTTCATGGAGAGGATGCGTACAGAAGGAATGCGGGATGAGAATGAGATATGGAACACTAAGTCAAGGGAGATTCGTCTTTGGGCATCGTATAGGGGGCAGACTCTGTCCCGTACGGTAAGAGGCATGATGTATTATTACAAGGCTCTCCAGATGCTTTCCTTCCTTGATTCTGCTTCAGAGGTTGATATAAGGCATGGCTCGCAAGAAATTGCTTCACTTGGTTCGTTGAACCACAATAATCACTTGAATGGGATAGGCTCTGCCATGTTACGAACTCCTCGAAATCTTCACAGAACGAGTAGCAGCGTCACCCTTCTTTTTAAGGGAGATGAGTTTGGTGCTGCTCTAATGAAATTCACTTATGTGGTGACCTGCCAGGTGTATGGTTCTCAGAAGAAGAAGGGTGATCCACGTGCTGAGGAGATCCTAAATTTGATGAAGAATAATGAGGCCCTCCGAATTGCTTATGTGGATGAGGTTTACTTAGGAAGAAATGAAGTTGAATACTATTCTGTCCTAGTGAAGTATGATCAACAATTGAAGAAAGAAGTGGAAGTCTACCGCATAAAGTTGCCTGGTCCCCTGAAACTTGGGGAGGGTAAGCCGGAGAATCAAAACCATGCCATTATCTTCACCCGAGGTGATGCAGTTCAGACCATAGACATGAATCAAGACAATAACTTTGAAGAGGCACTTAAGATGCGTAATCTGTTGGAGGAATTCAAGGAGAATTATGGTATTAGGAAGCCCACCATTCTGGGAGTTCGTGAAAATATCTTTACTGGTTCTGTGTCATCTCTTGCTTGGTTCATGTCTGCCCAGGAGACGAGTTTTGTGACTCTGGGGCAACGCGTTCTTGCCAATCCTCTCAAGGTACGGATGCACTATGGTCATCCAGATGTCTTTGATAGGTTTTGGTTCTTGTCCAGAGGTGGCATCAGCAAGGCTTCCAGGGTGATTAATATAAGCGAGGATATATTTGCTGGATTCAACTGTACCTTGCGAGGTGGCAATGTTACCCACCATGAATATATACAAGTGGGTAAGGGAAGGGATGTTGGATTGAATCAAATCGCAATGTTTGAGGCTAAGGTTGCTAGTGGCAACGGTGAACAGGTATTGAGCAGGGATGTTTATAGGTTGGGTCACAGACTAGATTTCTTTCGCATGCTCTCATTCTTCTATACGACTGTTGGCTTCTTCTTCAACAATATGATAGTGGTAGTAATGATCTACATGTTCTTGTGGGGGAGACTTTATCTTGCACTCAGTGGTGTTGAGGAGTACGCCAGCAGAAATGCCAGCAGCAACAAAGCACTTGGTGCAATTTTGAATCAGCAGTTTGTTATCCAGCTTGGTGTGTTCACTGCCCTCCCTATGATTGTGGAGAACTCTTTGGAGCATGGCTTCCTTCCTGCAGTCTGGGATTTTGTAACTATGCAACTGCAGCTTGCCTCACTTTTTTTCACATACTCAATGGGAACCCGTGCACATTTCTTTGGTAGGACCATTATGCATGGGGGAGCTAAGTACCGTGCAACTGGGCGCGGTTTTGTTGTGCAGCGCAAGAGCTTTGCTGAGAACTATCGGCTATATGCACGCAGCCACTTTGTCAAGGCAATCGAACTTGGAGTGATCCTGGTTGTGTATGCTTCACATAGCCCCTTGACTAAGGACACCTTTGTGTATATAGCTATGACTATATCAAGTTGGTTCCTTGTACTGTCTTGGATAACATCTCCCTTTTTGTTTAATCCCTCTGGGTTTGACTGGTTAAGAACAGTGTATGACTTTGATGATTTCATGCATTGGATTTGGTACAATAGGGGAGTTTTTGTAAAAGCGGATCAAAGTTGGGAGACATGGTGGTATGAAGAACAGGACCACTTGAGAACTACCGGTCTCTGGGGAAAGTTGCTTGAGATTATTATGGATCTTCGTTTCTTCTTCTTTCAGTATGGAATTGTTTATCAATTACACATTGCTGGTGGTAACACTAGTATTGGTGTTTACTTGCTGTCTTGGATTATTATGGTCGCTGTTGTGGCAATTTACATTGCCATTGCATATGCAAAAGACAAATATTCGATGAAGGAGCACATATATTATCGACTGGTGCAGTTGCTTGTCATTCTTCTCACTACGTTGGTGATTGTTCTATTGTTGAGGTTAACCAAGTTTACGATGTTTGACTTCATCACAAGTTTGTTGGCATTTATACCAACTGGATGGGGCTTAATCCAAATTGCCCTAGTGCTCCGGCCCTTTTTGCAGTCTACTTTGGTTTGGAGCACTGTTGTGTCCTTGGCTCGGCTATATGATATGATGCTTGGGTTAATTGTTATGGCTCCTCTGGCATTTCTATCATGGATGCCTGGATTTCAATCCATGCAGACAAGAATATTATTTAATGAAGCTTTCAGCAGGGGCCTTCAGATTTCTCGTATCCTCACAGGCAAAGATACATAATTTGAGGTGATTCTCTAACTTCCGTATGTAGTTGAGTTTGGAAGTGTAGTTTAGTCTATCAGGTTTAAATTCACATGCTACGTATAGCTGCTTGTTAAAAAAAAAAAACGTATAGCTGCTAGTACTTTTCAGACTTGTAGTTTCTTGTCCAAATTTATAGTGATCTGATTCAGTTAACCATCATAAGTTCGAAGGTAGCTAGATAAAATATAAGTCAGTTAATCTTCGGTAGGTTTAAAGGTGACACTTTGTCTAGCCTTTCTGAGATCAGATAATCTTTTTGTTTGAGAAGGATTGGCTGCCCTGTTGTTCATGAGGTCAGCAACATGAATGCGTCTACGTAAACGAGTTCATATACATGATGGAATTGACTGAATTACTTAAGAAAAAGAAGAAAAAAAGCAGAATGTTCTTACTTTTGACATTTTGTCGCTTAGTTTGTCTGGCTGTTTTAGACTGATTAATATGCTTTGCTTTCTTGGCCAAAAATAGGCTAACCCTGGAGAAGTGAACAGTTGTTTGATAGTGCTGATGTAGAAGCAGATTTATTGTGAACAGATTTGCAACCTTTATATCTGCTGGTTTTAAATGTCATTTCTAGTGTAACAGGCTAAGATGAATGTTATTGAGGTTAGCAAGTCTTTGCATGCAAGAGTACAACATCCGTATAATAAAGTAATATATATCAGAAACATTTTTGCTGTTTTCACATTTCACTTTACCTTCTTTTTAAACTTTTGCACGCTTCTTTCTTTTTGATTTTGAATAAGAAGGTCTGCCCTGACATGTTTTTCTGCTGTTGGTAATAAAGCAAAATCTTGATGTTTCTAACATCTATTATCATGTTTATGAATCCGCCCCCACTCCCATCCTCAGCTTTTATGAGATGGCCTAAAATTATTACTTGCATCGAAAACAATATTGAGTCACTATAATCTTAGAGTACCCCTTTAAAAAAAAATTCTTAGTAATTATCCTCGCTTGTTGGAAGATCACTCTAGAATTTCATCCTTGTCACAAAAAGAAGAAAAGAAAGACTAAGATATAGGCCCCTAGGGCTTTGGTCTAGTGATAAGAACCCAATGTCAGAAGTTTGAACCCTAGTATTTAAGTGGAGAAGAGAGAAGCGGACCCATTATCCACCGAGATTCGATTTCAAATCCTGCACCAGCTGGCTCTTGAGGATTTCTCGTTATCAGAACAAGAAAAAAGGAAAAGAAAAGAGAAACTGTGATAGAGAGAAGGGAGGGGAGGTCGGGGCATTGGGCTATGGTTAGGGGCCTAAAGAAAGATATCTTAATCCATAAACTTGATGTGAGGTAAAAGCATTATACAAATTAAGCTTTTTGTGCAAAATGGATGATGTCCACAAAGTGGAGAAAATGTTGGAATTCCTAAGCTTCTTACAGATTAGGAGCTGAGTTTTTCCTTTTTGTAAATCCCGGGTGCAGCACATCCTCAGTTCTGGCTAAGTACATCGATAAAATCTTTTGGTCCACCTGAATAACTGGTCATACTGTCAAAGTTATTATATGTGTTGTTTTTCTTATATCTGTTAATGCTTGAGATTATGATATTCAATAATCATGCTTGTTTTAGTTACTTAACTTTTCTGCTGATTGCAGGAACAAGTTAATAATTTCAGAGGCATATGCATCTCTTTTCTTGATTATATAGCCCGCGGTTCCAAATAAGTGGCTTTATTTTTTCTCGGAGCTTGGATAGGGAATTTGATTTTGTGCCTTCTACTCAGTCTGGGTAACTTCTCACCCTTCAGTCTACCAAGTCGACGAGGTTAATACTACTTTTGTGTATTCTCTTTGCTACTTACGTCTTACAACATTGTGATTTCTGCTTTATTTAATTTTGAGTTTATATTGTTTGCTTGGTTGGGAAGGAGGATGTCAACATTTCTACTTTTGATGGCTAAAAACTTAGATGCTGACTGCGCACCTCCTAATGTTCAAGTCATTCTTTGCTTGATGATAATGTCATAACCATTTAGCAACTTTGACATCATGATACTCAACAACCTCTCAGTTAACTAGAAAGTTCGAGGATGCTACTTGATAATTTACTGTTCTCCCTCTTTTCCAGACTTGTATTTCCAAATTCTTTTTGTACGAACATGTTTCAGAGAATATCTGCCCGCCCTTAGTTCTGACTGCTAGTCTGACCATTTTTGAACCTGTCTTTATACTGTTTCCAACTCGATGGAGAATATCTCGACTCTTGCAATTCCACCTCCCTTGGCTTATAACATGATTAAAAAGTCTGAGTCTTGACAGTAGATCCTCTCACTCTGCACTATATTCTCTTGGGCAAAATATCAAATCAACAGATCGAAAGCTTTGAGCAGATGATTCAAACTATTGAAAGCTGACGATGAAACAGTGCCTTACCAATTGGTTACACCCTCCATTGGTTGCTATAGGATTGGAATGTGCCTATATCTTTATTAAGTCATTTATATCATATGAAATCAACAATGGTAACCTCTCTTTACCTATACAAAAAATTTGTAGACAGAGTTACTCATTTAGGTTTTTGGTACCCCCCCCCCCCCCCCCCCCCAAGTTTTTTTTTTTGGATAACCGTGGTGCCCGGGCCAGCTTGCGCGCACCTCGACTAATTCCACGGGGTACCTTCCACCTCCCACCAGCAACAGGTACCAGTTAACTCTATCCACCAAGGCTTGGATAGATAGGAAGAAATCACCGAGTGTTTTTTTGCCTCCGCTGGGATTTGAACCTGAAACCTCATGGTTCTCATTCACTTCATTGACCGCTAGGCCACACCCTTGGGTGTAGGTTTCTGGTTGCCCTTGTAGTCATGCGTTTTCGATGAACCATTTTGCTGGTCATTTGCTACCTAAAACTACAAACTTTGAAAGTTGAAGCATCTGCAGACATCCATTTTCGACCTTTCACTCTTTAATAAAGTCTGTGCTATACTACCATCTTTCTTCTTCAATCGGCTGATGTACATGTGAAAAACACTACACCTGCCTGAATTTTGCACATCTGACTCCTCTCTGCCGTTGGACACCAACAACCATGAAGGATCTCTCTTTCACGTGCAATATATATTTACCATTCTGTCTTTGTAAATTGCAAGGTATAATGAAGCCTGATGTAATTCAATTATCACTTGTGACATTGCAGGCTTGCAGCAGTTTTACTAAGCGATGTGGAATAGTTGGGGCTTTTCCTCTTCCTAGTCTTAGTATGGTTAGGTTCAGGAATCATGGTTAGATCTATCATGTTTCCAATTTTTGTAGTTCTGTACATAATGGCCACATGTAAATGGTGTAGTCTATTCTGATTATGACACTGTATTTGCGTATTTCTGGTGAGCTAATGGATGACAGTGGAACTTACACCAACTACGGTTTGGCTACTGAGCTTGCAAAAGGAAATTGCTCACTTCTAGCTCTATTTAATGTATTTTTTTGGGGTTAATTTCTTGACAGATGTAACTCATATTCACTCAGTGAGCAAGACTAGTAAAAGGCACTTTGCTCGTCGCCTTAAATTGTAAATGTATTTGGCTCTCTGAATAATTGGCCAGTGGTTTTAGAGAAAATCACTTTTAAGATGTTCCCTAATAAAATTTATCACTTCTGCTAAAACTAGACCTCAAGTCGAACTAACTGCATTTTCATACATCTTCAGAGATAAAATTTGGATGCTATATCTTAAAATGGACTAAAATCTTCACGGTTACACTAATAATTATTTAGTGATCAACCCCTCAAACACATCTTTCTCCCAACAACATACCCAGTATTTATTCCACACCGTGGGGTCTGGGGAGGGTAGTGTGTACGCAGACCGTATCCCTACCTTGTGAGGATAGAGAGGCTGTTTCCAAATCACTAAAGAGAAAAAAGAGAGAATAGCTTCTCTTGCAAAAATAGCTGATTAATTCAGTTTAATCTGGTTGTGTGGGAAAAGTTGCCAGTTAAAAACTTTTCTTAATGAAATGCCAGTACTTTACAACTTATGATTTGGGGAAAACAGAGTACTGCAGAAACCTGTCAATGCATCTAACAGATACAAGTCCCACTTAGATTGAAAATATTCACAGTGATTGGTAAGCAAAATTTTGCATGCTAGCCAGTTCAGTAACAATAGTGTCTGAAAGAAGAGTTAACTACCAATATATAGATAGATACTTAAGAGTCTCTACCAGATGAATCATTCTTTAGCAGGCTTGAAATTAGATACTTCAAGTCTTCAGCTATACAATCTTTGACATATAATGGAGTATCGGAAGCTCATGACAGGAGAACTAAAAGTTTCTTCAAAAATCAAAGATAAAATTTCTACTGACAGTTTATTCTTCTGTAATTGACTCAGTGCTGACTACAGGTACTTTCTCATATGTGGAACTCTCTCTATATCTACTGGGAAGAAAACAACGGCCCCCAAATCTCTGCTGCAAGAAAGTGAGAACTGCAAGAAGCAGACCCCCACAACAGATAATGATGTCCCAAGCAGTAGAATAGTAATCCATTTTTGGGTTTCCATAAATGTAATCAAATGACCAAGCATTGCCGTGAGCTCTGTAAAGATCATACACATGTGGCACTAGGCGCACAAGGGTGGTTCCTACATAGAAACCAGGGGTGAGAGCCTTCTCAGTAGTGTTACAGAACACATTGAACAGAATCTGAGGAAGCAAAAATCCATCCAAGATCAAACCGGCATATGTTTTGAGCTCCCCCCACAAAGTTTGCTGTTGGTAACGAAAATGAAGCGAATATTCAAGCTTCATCTGATGAGGATTTCTTGACAGATGGAGAAAATAAGCAATCAATCCACCACAAATATACATTGGCAAAGACAAATACAGAACCTTTTTATCAGATATCCAGGAATATTTGGGGCTCTCATCACCTGCTCTTGCAGACCATATGAGTTGGAGAAGACGGAATTCCAACAAGAATGCTATCATCGTCATGATTCTAATTAAAACCTCATTTACTTCAACCCATCCATCATTACCAAAGTAAACATTCCGCTTTTTTCGGTTGACCAAAAATAAAGCTTCAAAGTTTAGCAACAGAGGAATCATGTGTGCCAATGTGAGTACAACTAGCATGACAACAGAGATAAATGGAAGCACACTTGGGTTTTTTTTCACATAAAATAGCTGCAGACCCACAAAGATGCATGCAAGTGTGTTGGAAATTAGAACCATGGTCATTTCCAGATCCATTCTCCATATGGAATTTCTGGCTTGGTCAGTGTAGATTGAATTTGATATAAGTTCCAGAGGTTCAAAGTAAAGAGGATCAGACTTTTTTCTCATGCTCTCAATGGTACCTCTAACACCTGTGCGGACTTTAGCGTTCAGAGGCGGGTACTGAATATTAACGAGAATTTCACAGTCCAACGATGAATTTTTCTGTGAAATCCCTTGACGTGATGAAAAATACATACAGCCAACCATGCAAAGATGTCCACTCCTCGAATCATACAAACCTTCAGCAGAAATTTCAATTGTCATAGGAGTATGATCAACACTGTACAAGAACTGAGGTGGAGCAAAAAAGTGAAGCACATAGCTTACATTGACCGCAGTACTTTGATTGTCGTTCAATTTAACAGAAGAATCAGATGCACCCCGGTAAAACTTATCTCCCACAGACAATGGTGCTGAATAACTGAAAATTTCTGTTTTTTTCTTATTCCTCACCATCATATCAAATCGCATATCAGATGAATGAACATCAGGATACTTCCCTCCATTGCCTTTATAACTCATTGCCTTGGCACAAGACCTCGTCACATTATCAATCACAGTATACTCATATGTCAATCCATCAAGCCTGTTTACCAGATTTCTTAGACTGTGCAAGGCAACTTTACCGTAATTACCTTTTTCATTTGAGTCTTTTCTTTTCCAAATCTCCCCAACAACAACACTCCTCTCCTTCAAGGTCCATTGCTTAGGCAACCTCAAACTCAGCCTCACAACACAATCCCCAACAAAACGCTTTTCAGCTGCTGCATCACTTCCATTGAAAATCCGGCAACCAATCATGTCAACTGTTTTCGTCTTCTCATCCCACTTCCCTTCAGCAACCAATGTTTGATTTATCAAATAAGTTGGCCGAGTGCTCACACCATCACCAAAGCTTAACAAGAATCTACCTCTCCCATTATCCCCGCACTCAATCTCATTAAACCATATCGTGGTCGGCCTAAAGTTTTTTGACACATTACCACCAAGAAAATCACAATTCCCATTACTACAATTACCCAAATACGTCATTTCCATAGTCCCAGCACGACTTATAACTGAGCACACGCTCCTATCTGGGTTGTCTATTCCCAACGAAACATTAGACCAATCACCATATTCACTAAACCCATGATTCTCAACTTCTTTATTAATCAAAGTATACACATAATTTCTCAAAGACAAACCAAGTATTTCAACAGGCTTAGTATATGCATTTTTATCATTCACATCAATTCTTTCCAATGTACCATTAACAACACTATGCAAAATATCAGAAGAATTCAAATAAACCAACTTAAGAACAACATCAACAGAACTTAACTTCCTCATACCTGATCCCACCATACAAAGCTTCCCAGTATCCGAATCCCAGAAACCCGAAACGCGAAACTCCCTCGAATAC
Source organism: Nicotiana attenuata (assembly GCF_001879085.1). Classification (NCBI taxonomy): domain Eukaryota; kingdom Viridiplantae; phylum Streptophyta; class Magnoliopsida; order Solanales; family Solanaceae; genus Nicotiana; species Nicotiana attenuata. Next base: position 86,440 of record NW_017671518.1, read on the forward strand.
CCGCCGCCACCTCTGGTAGGAAACCTAGGTGGCCGGTTATAAACTAGCCGGAGTTGCCGCCGGTGTACAAAATCACCAAAAAACTCAGGACCAACACTTCCTGCGAACCTCAAAACACCTTCAAGTTTAAATATTTTACCATTTTTGGTCGGATAAACGTTTTGGGTGTAGAAATTTAGGGTTTTTGGCTTGAATTTTCCGGCATTTTCAACTGGCGCGTGGACGTACGCGTTGCGAAGAGTGAGGAAAATTGGGGTAGCGTTAAAAGGGGTTGAAGCTTGGCTTAAAGGGGTGCTAGAAACGACGTCGTTACAGTATTGTGAGTATGGGATCTGAGGGAAGTCGGAAACTCCAAGGGAGGAGTTAAGGGAAAGGAGAAGAAGGAGTAGAAGAAGAAGAGGACTGTTTTGGAATTTGAGAAATTTGGGTGATGGGGTTGTTGTAAATATGGAAAGTTTGAATCTGGAGCTATGGTTTTGCAATGGAGATGGAGCTGAGGAATTCTCCATTGTTATGAGATGTTCATGGAGCAGAGTGGAGAGACGGAGACTTCAATGGTTGATCAAATAAATATTGCTGACATTTATATACACCTGAATCACAATCTCATTTCAATTTTTTTCCTTTTGTCTCCCCTTTTGGATTCTATAATTGTCGGTTTGCATCTTTATTTTATTTTCTATTTTGACTTCCCATTTTAGAATTATAATATGATAGTAATTAATTCTTTTATTAATTATGTTATTTGAGTAACTTCTGTCCGCTAGCTTGAACATATGAGAAGAAATCATATATTTTTCTCTCCGATAAGATTTGAACTTGAGACTAATGTAAAGTAATATACAAGTAAAACAGTAGAAAGAATCCATGAGAAATTAAGATTTTAATTATAATGTAGACAAACATTGGGTTATTTTTGTTAGGTGTTTGCCATAATTTTCTTACCATATTTGGTTTTCCTATCTCTTGAAGGAAAAGGGCAATATAATTACCTTAATTGGGTTTTCTTTTTAGTAAAAGGAAATTATAAATCTCCAATATTTGGCTAGTCCTTTTTCTTGTAGGAAAAGGTTTGGACTTCTATAAATTGAGGATCCTTCCTTCTCATTCAGTAGCATCCACAATGTAGCCATATGGGGTTTGAGAGTTGTGTTTAGGGGGAGAACTTTTCGGGACAAGTATTAGTGTGTCACTTGTGTTTGCCTCTTCGTGAGGTTGTTCTCTCGATATTTTGTACTCTCTTTTTATATAGTGGATTGCTCATCTCCATCGTGGACGTAGGTCAGTTGATCGAACCACGTTAAAATGTTTGTGTCTCTTTTGGTAGATTTCTCTTTGTTGTGTGATTTATCGTCGTTCAAGGTTTGCTTTGCTAGCTTCCGCATGACACCTAATTTTTCGGTCCTAACAATTTTATCCCATATGTTTATACCTGTTTGACCAAAAAGTCTTAGCCTTTTTGTTAAACTAATTCAATAAAATAATAATGGGCAAATCCTAGTTAAACATAATAAATCCTAGATCCGAGATTAATAGACATCAATAATGTAAAACTGCATTCAAGGCTTATTAAATACCAAGGGGGTGTTTAATGATATTGTTATGAATGAATGAGGGAATAATGACAAGCAATAAATATGATAAATGGCAATAAATGTAAATAAAGAGAATGATTCACCCAAATATTCAATGAGGTGGATGATTCTCTCTCTGACAATGATGTAAGGCAATCAAACTTGGGAATATACTCGGATCTGATGTGAGAAAGCTTGGGACCAACAACAAATCGAATCTTTTGTAAAGACAATGTTTGTAGTTACTTGCGAGTCAACTTTTCTAGAGAGAGCTTATCATATAGAATATTACAAGCCCTTTCCTTTTCTCTCTATTCCTACTTATATGGTCATATCCCTTACCTACTGAAAGTACAAGTGCAGAGAATATTCTGTAGAATATTCCTTTAAAATATCTTATTATTAAACTAGTCGTTTTGGCCGATCTGAGTGTTCGGCCTTAGCTGCTCGGCTCGCCAATGTTACTTCTTAAGCATGACCTCGGCCTAATCAACTCTTAGTTGTCTTCTCTTAGGCAAGGTTCCCTTGATCAGATTTTGACCCATACAGTTAGTCCCTCCGCCCATCAGGGTTGTCTTTGGACGAGCTAAGTGGGCGGACTTTGCCAGTTGCAATTTTGAGAAATCTGAGCGTGTTGGCCGAGGAGTGACCCTTTTATGGCGAAGCGATGATGTGGCGCTTCAAGAGCCACGTTTGACCGTTACGTCAGTTCGAAATGGCGTCATTTCATCATGCATCATTATGGCGCATGTTCCCGATACGTTACATCGTTTTCCGCGCCTCTTCCATTTTAAAAATCAATGCGGCGACGTTTGGCTCTCTCGATCAGGCTGCCAATATTCTTATAAATAAGGATGGGGGTTCCTCATTTGAACTGCTGTATTTCTTGAGCATTCAAAAACCCAAGCCTCTCCCTCTTCTTCTTTAAATTTCCTGCACCTGTATTTTCTCCCTTCCTTTAGCGTTTTCCGCCATTGTCATATGTTTCACCTTTGTATTTCCTTTTCATACTCGTAATCAGAAAAATGGCTAGTGCATCATCTAATCTTGAGGGAGCCACTAATCCTGTAGCGTTGGCTGTGGACATGCCTTCTCATGAAGAAGGAACAACCATCGTAGAAGATGAGAATTTCCCCACTGTGGATGAGATAATTCCACGTTCGGGGAGGGTCAGATCGGACTTCAAGAACCGTCCTGATGACGATCCTGAACCCATCATTTTTGAGATGGATGCGGCGGCGCTCGTTGCATTTAGGGCTAAATGGCGAATCCCAGCCCACGTCGAACTTGTCCATGCTGGTAACGATGTAGTGCAGGTACATCGCCCAGGGTACTGCGCATTTTATGCGTAACCGTTCGCCGTCGGCTATACACTTCCTCTTCCTTCCTGGCGGAGGATTTTTGCCGTTATTATGGTGTGTGCCCTCAGCTCTCCCTGTACATATACAAGCTTTTCCTTATGCTTATCAAGTACGCGGAGCTGGCCAACCGTGGGATTTTTCTCCGCCATCTGCTTCACCTCTTCGTCCTAAGTTTTCATAGGGGTACGATGATACACATGCGCCACCGTGGGACCAAGGGACTGGTGGTGAAGATGGATGATAAAACCAATCGCCATTTTTGGGCCAATTTCTTCTATGTGAGGATAGAGCACGTAACCCCAACGAGTTCCCTGAGGAGTGGAACTTCGCTCGTAAGTGTTTCTCCCAAACGGCTGTTATTTCTTTTTGGTGATCTGATCGTTCACCCTCTTCTTTTCTCCCTTTTTTTTGTAGCCGAGAAGGATCCTCCTTCACTAGTCGCCAACATTCGCGACTGGGTGAACCAGATTTTTCCCCATACGGTGGGGATTCGTGAGTGGTCGCAGTTTAATGAAAGGTTTGGGCGTAGACCTTCGGCCAATAAGTCATCTCGCTTTGATCCTAGTAATTTTGGCCTTTGGCCGTCCTTTCTTTCCTTCCGTTTTCACTTGTCTTTGTTTGCTGGTAGGTCGGAGGGCTTCGAGAAGGGCGAGAGCTCCTTCTCCTGCTTTTCGCCAGTCAAGTACTTTGACCGGGCCTATACTTGATGTGGACGAAAGCGAGCCTGCACAGACCGCTGTTGCCTCTCGGGCCCCGGCCGCGCATGGACCTAACTGCCAAGCTACTGCCCCACTAGTGGAGATTCCGCCTTCTTCAGTGTTTCATTTGGTGGATGAGTCGTCATAGGGCGAAGATGAAGAGGCGAAGGATAGAGGTTGACGGTGGAGTGATTGAGGATAAGGAGACTGCGGGGGGTGCACCCGAGTTGACCACGGCCGAACCGGGGGGCGGTGCGACTTTGGATGCAAAGATCGTGCCTCCTTCGGACGTGGAGGTCGTCTCCGTGCAAGGAGGGGAGCGACCAGAGGCGGCTGCAGTCATTTTGAGGAGCGATCCGTCAACGTCAGAGTCGGCCGACTTTCCCTCCTCGGCTGAGGAGAGGGAGAAAAGAGTGGTCGTGGATGATTACGAATCCGGCTCCGATGTCGATCCCGAGGAAGTGAGAATATTCGACGAAGGGTTTACCCGGGTGGAGGTGAGAACGGATGGATCCTCTTGCTCGATTGTAATCCCTTTGGACTGCGATTTGTTGGAGGATACGGTGAGCACGGTCCCTTCCTTTTCCCCTCTTTGCTCTTCCGCCGAGAACAGGACTCTTCAGGCGCTCAGAGATTCCAACCTGTCACTGGGCATATCTGGGATGGCTCTGAGGGTGAGTTTCCTTCATTATTTCTATATTTCGCGTCCTTTTCCTCTTTCTATCTTTACTAATATTTGGCCTTTCTTCTTATTCTCTTCTTTTTTTAGACTTTCATTTTGGAGATTGAGAGTGCCCCCCGAGAAGAGAAACAGAAGGCTGTTTTCCAAAAAATGGTTTCGAAGTACGTCCGTTATCGTGACAAGTACCGTGAGATGCGTGTACGGTTTAGAGCAGGTGGTAACCTCTAGTCCCTTAGAGATGAGTTGGGCTAGAAGGACGAGGAGCTCGTGCGAACTATTAGTAGATGCATTGAGCTTGAGGCGTTGCTTAGGGCCAAGGACGACGAGCTCAAGTTGAACAAGGGGGTCGTGCCGAGTGCGTCGACCTTCAAGCGCAAGTGGCGACCCTATGAGCCGAGCTTAAGCAAAGATCAATTAGAGTTACCGGCCTAAGTGGTGAGTTGACTAAGAAAGTGGCAGAGTTGGTGAGGGTCGAGGAGGCCCGGGTAGCAGCTTTGACAGAGATGGCGGCATTAGAGGGCTCTATCTGCGTCCTCAGGTCTGAACGTGCAACTAATGCGGAAACGGCGGCGGCCAGCGGGAAGCGCGTCTTGATGAGCGAATTGGTGGGCTTGAGAGAGATGTCTCGAGCCTAAGTGAACAAGTTGCCGCTCTTGAGGCCGAGAAGGCACAGTTGTTGGCTCGGCCTTCCTCTTCTCATGCTTCTGCTTTCCCCGACGTTCCTCGTGATTTATACGAGATGTGGATCCATGTTGAGGCTCAGCTGGACATATATAGGAACTTGAAGGCGGCGGGGAGGGTTTTTGAGGCCGACTTCAAAGATGCCCGTGTTAAAGCACGTGATGCCAGGATTGCTTGTGGTTATGACCCCGTTACACCGAGGGCCGGTGATGATGAAGAGGACTTGGACGAGCTTGCATCTGATGCTTGGTATGACGATGAGTATCCTGATGGTGGGGGTGATGGTGGAGAAGGTGTTGCTGGACCGGGCGATGAAGGTGGCGATGGTGTAGGCGGAGATGATGTAGTGTGATACTTTTGTACTTAGTTTTTGTTCTTTTCTTTCTTCTGTTTTGTGGGGGCGTCTTTCTGGCCCTTTGTAAGATACTTTATTTTTTGGAATGGGATGGCTATGACTTTTTGCTGTATGTTCTTGGCCCTTTTTGCTTTTCTTCGAATGTTTTTCTTCATAAGAGTTGTGTTGATACCTACTATTTCGAACATGGTCTAGTATATCATTGGTTGCATTTGGGTAAAGTCCTATGTCGTACTTAATTCGAACGAGGTTGCAAATCGAACTTAAGTTTGCGTGAGTTGAGTTCGAGTGTGATCGAATATGAATTCGAACGAGGTCGAATGTTTGATTAATTCGAACAAAGTCGAATGCGAGTCGATTCGAGAGAGGTTGAATGTTGACTCACTTGATTCGAACGAGGTCGAATGTTAGTTAATTCAAACGATGTCGAATGTTAGTTAATTCGAACGAGGTCGAATGTTAATCAATTCGAACGAGGTCGAATGTGAGTCGATTCGAGCGAGGTCGAATGTTGACTCTTAGTTGATTTGAATGAGGTTGAATGTTAATTAATTCGAATGAAGTCGAATGTTAGTTATTCGAACGAGGTCAAATGTTAATCAATTCGAACGAGGTCGAATGTTAATCAATTCGAACGAGGTCAAATGTTAATCGATTGGAATGAGGTCGAATGTTAATCGATTTGAACGAGGTCAAATATGAGTCGATTCGAACGAGGTCGAATGTTAGTTAATTCGAATGAAGACGAATGTTAGTTAATTCGAACGAAGTCGAATGTTAATCAATTCGAACAAGGTCGAATGTTAATCAATTCGAACAAGGTAAAATATGAGCCGATTCGAACGAGGTCGAATGTGAGTCGATTCGAATGAGGTCGAATGTGAGTCGATTCGAACGAGGTCGAATGTTAATCAATTCGAACAAGGTCGAATGTTAATTAGTTCGAATGAGGTCGAATGTGAGCCGATTCGAGTGAGGTCAAATATTGACTCTTAGTTGGCGTAATGTATATGCTTGGTAGAGAAATGAGAAACTCGTGTGTTTGTGTATTTTGTCTTGTTTATCATTCATTCGAGAAGTTTACATGTTTTTGCTTTGTTCATGCATACATTGGGGAAGTTTACATGCTTTTGCTCTGTTCATGCATACATTGGAGAAGTCCCAGTCTGTCTAGTCCCTTCATTGGTCGACCTGGAGAAGTACTTGAGAGGTCGAGCGATAAATTTATACTTAACTTTGAGACTCCCTCTTCGTCGCCTCGTTAAAAACCTCCCCGAGAAAACTCAATTGTGACAAAACTCGGGTGAGGGAAAAAGAGTACGACTCGGGAGACGTCAATCTTTAGAATTTGAAGTATTTGAGGTGGGCGACGTTCCAATTGTTTGGTAGTAGTTTTCCCTCCATTGTTTCTAGCTGGAACGACCATTTGCTTACCGCCGCCGTGATTTTGAATGGGTCGTCCCAATTGGTTCCCAGTTTCCTTCCCGTGGGTCCTTGCTTGCTTGTGTTTTGGCTTTGAGTACATAGTCCCCAACTTTGAGTGGCCTGATCTTGGCTTTTTTGATATAGTACCTGTCGCGCCCCCTTTTTCCCTCTTTGCATAGGAAAATCGGGTTTATGACATTTTGGGCATAGGACAACTCATTCCTTTTGGGAACTGGGTTTTGCATTTGAAGAGTCGCCACCTAATGATTTAGGGTGCATTAGGACACCTATAAGGTTCAACTACAACTACATTTTGATAACCAGAGATAGGGTAAGGGCTTGAAATTATCCCAAGGGGAAGGTGTTAGGCACCCCTCAGGATCCACTAGTGTGGTTCCCGGCCAGACAGTTCTTTGTGAATTTGTGCGATTAGCAAGTAAACAGTTAAGGCTCAAATAAGAGGGAATTTTGAATACATAAATAAAATGAAGTTTTGAAAGAGTTATAACTAAACATGCTGACGAATACAAGAAGGGTCCTAGGTTTATTTGTAATATGGATCACATCAATGCAATACCCGGTAATCACTCCTCTAAAGAGGGGCTACACGTGGTATTAGCGCACCGGTCATCATATCCATATCTACCATTCCCACCCCGTTAAGGTATTAAAGCACGGATTGGTCTCGACCTCTATTGCATGCTATTACCCGTCCCATTCCTATCAGTCCCGGAGGAATTTAGGACTACTATTCCTATAAGAGGGAGGACTTCAGGCTGACTCTTAGGTTTAAAGGTAAAAGGCTAAGGCGACATACAAAACACGTAGGACTGCATTTAAAGGGGAAACATTTAAACAACAAAGAGGCTCAGATATACCTCCTCAAATAGAATACATAAATATCATGACTTAAAACATATTTAAGGTCAGAATTTAAAATACTGAGACAGGGGAGTTTTAGTTGTTAAAGCAAATCAATTTATTACATAACTCAGATAAGAAGTCCGAATCAGGCCTGCCTGCTGGTTGTAGAAATTACTGATTAACAAAGTCGGGTTCAGTCTTATTGTTATTACCTAAGGCTTGCCTAAGTGTTTGGGTGAGATCCTATAAACATGATATCTATTACCGATTTGAAAATGGAAAAGCAGTAACAGTTCTAAAATAAACGATTTGAGATCCTATAGACATGCTTTCTAAACCGTATTAAGAAGAGAGAGTTGTTCAAAAAAAAAATAGTTCAGAACAGTATGAGTCAAACTGATTTTAAACTAGACTGGTTTCAAATCCTATAAGCATGATCTCTAATATTGCTGATTTTTAATTCCTATAGACATGATATCTAGTCGAACGTGAAATGAAGCAGGCAGGATTTACTTGAGATTCCTATAGGCATGATTTCTATAAAAAAAATACTAATTTTAACTTTATGAGCATGATGTCTGATTGTAACCCTTTAGATCCTAGGAGCATGGTGTCTAAGTGTGGTAATAAACATGCAGAATTTGGGACAAATCCTATAGGCATGTTATCTAAAATGCAGAAATAAACATGCGGGCTAAAAATCCTATAGGCATATTATCTAAATGCTGAAATAAACATACAGAAAACAAGTCCTATAGGCATGTTCTCTACCCTTCTAATAGTTAAACATGTATAATTACCCATCCCTTTTCACTAACCAACCCCAATGTTTATTACAAATTATTATAGACCAAAGTACTGAATTACATTAGAAAAGTGTGAAAATAAGAAGTTACAACCCTAGTAAGCCTGATTCTGACTTCCTCTCTGAGTTATGGAACAAATCGCCACTTGTTTCAAAGCCTGTCTCGGACCTGGGTGTGTCAAAGTTCCCTAAGGGTCTCAAGGGACCCCGGGCAGTGCTTACACCCAAGTTTGCATAACCAGCTAGAGATGAGTGCAGTGTGGAAGGGCCAGCCCTTATGTGTCCAAGTTCAAAGGGAGCTCATGGGTCCCAAGGCAAGGCTCACACAAGAGGGGCAGAACCTAAGTCTAAGAGTATAGTGGAAGTGCAAAAATAGGGATTTGTTTAAAACTGGGTTGAGAATAGTAAAGGGGAAAAGTAATTGGAAAACAGTAGTAGTAAAGCTAACACTACACAGAATCAGCATTTTTTGCACAAAGGGTCAGGGGTTTGGGAATACATTGCAGGGAGCATATGACCCGTAGGAAGGGGTCAGGCTTGAGCATGCACAGCAATAGATGGTGNGAAATACGTTAAAATCAGAGATCTCTGAAAAGAAAATTTAGAGGAAAAACCCTAATCGGAGAAGATGAAGGGTCGTTTTTGAAAGAAAGTTGAAAAACTTTCGAGAAAACACTTAAAACACTCATAGCAACTACAGATCTAAAGTAGATCTGAAAGCAATCGAAAGATCTTAGAGATTAGGGTTTCAGAAAACCCAAAAGAAACGAGAAAGATCACGAAAGATAACGATCTAACCAGAAAAGGTCAAGGACCCGCCTCGAAAGGCCATAAACGGCCGGAAAAGGTCGTGGCTGGCCGGAGAAAGGCCATGAACACCAGTCGAGCAAAGACTGGACCAAACTCCTTCGAAGTCTGGTCGTGAAACCATAGAACCAAACACATAGAAGCCATGGAAGGCTAGTACAGGTCTTGAATGACCACAGAAGGCCATGGATTAGGGTGTAGATTGATCGCAGCGGCTAGGGTTTGTAGGTGTTGGAGAGAGAGTTTGAGAGGAAGGGGATTCTAAGGCGGCGGATTGTATCAAAATGATAGGGTTTTGGGGTCGTTCAGGGTTAAAAAAGGTAAGGGGGAACGGGAGCCGTTGATCTAAATGATCAACGGTTGGGATTAAAGGGGTTAGGTGGGTCGGTTTATGGGAATTGGGTCAGAATATTGGGTTCAGATTGGGGTCAATTTAGGCTACAATTGAAACGAAATTGGGCTACTATTTAAATAGCCAATTTTCCCCTATTTAAAATTAAAAATAGTAAATTGATTTCTGGAACTAAATTAAAAGGTACTAAAATGATATATGACACATAATTAACTATTTAAAAATACTGGAGTTAATTTTTTGTAAATGTAAACGTAATTAAATCCTAGAAGAGGCTAATATTGTAATTATGCAATTTAGCCTTAAAAATACTAAATAGTTTTGTAAAAAAATATATGCAAAAATTCCCTTAGCTATATTTTAGCATAAATATAAAAGTTCAACAAGTGAATCACCAAAAATGATAATTTTAGAAATAATTATCGGGTTTTTATGGGCAAAATAGGGAAATAAATTAATTAAAAAACCTTTAAAAAAATTGAGGAAAATAATGAAACACTTGGACATACATTATATATGCATACATATGCTATTTTGAAGGTATTTTGCATATTGAAAACATATATAAGAAAAAATTGGGTATCAACAGTTGCCCCTCTTTACGCGGGAAGGATGAAAGAGTTTTCGGGTAAAAATATGATGGGCAATTTTGACCGAGCGAAATGGTTTGAAGAGGTTTAGGCCGCACCCTGGCTTCTGAGCTGCCTACATATCCCTGGTTTTACAGGAATCAGGCCGTGTGTAGTTTAGGATCCGTCGGCGGAGTATGCCGACGGGTATTTTCCAAGAACGGACGTAATATTTCGGGCTGGTCGAGTGAGTGGTTTACTGGAATGGTTAGATCTGATGTGGCTGCGGGCACTGGAGCGGGCTCCTGCTGGGACAGCTGTTGCTTGCCAGTTTTACCTGCAAATAAGTAATACAAGCATATATTGTGCATAAATTTAGGCATGATGCAAATTCCCGTCGGACCATGAATGTTGTCTTCGGACGGTTAGGATGACGTCCTTAGACCATGACGTCCTGGGACATGGAGCGCAATAAAGGATTCGCAGTCCATGAAATGATGCTCTCGGGCTATGAGGTGACGCCTCCGAACCATGATGCCTTTGAATAATGATATGCAAAAGGATTAAAGGGGGTCCTCAGGCCATGACATGGTGTTCTCGGGCTATGAAGATGGTACCTCCGAACGATGACGCCTTTGGATAATTTGGCGATCTTTCAGCCCATGAGATGCAGTATGTGGCGATCTTTCAGCCCATGAAATGTAGTATGTGGCGATCTTTCAGCCGTGCAGATGCAGTATGAGGCAATCTTTCAGCCATGCAGATGTAGTATGAGGCGATCTTTTAGCCATGCAGATGCAGTATGAGGCGATCTTTCAGCCATGCAGATATAATATGTGGCGATCTTTCAGCCATGCAGATGCAGTATGAGGCGATCTTTCAGCCATGCAGATGCAGTATGAGGCGATCTTTCAGCCATGCAGATGCGGTATGAGGCGATCTTTCAGCCATGCAGATGCGGTATGAGGCGATCTTTCAGCCATGCAGATGCAGTATGAGGCGATCTTTCAGCCATGCAGATGCAGTATGAGGCGATCTTTCAGCCATGCAGATGCAGTATGAGGCAATCTTTCAGCCATGCAGATGCAGTATGAGGCGATCTTTCAGCCATGCAGATGCAGTATGAGGCAATCTTTCAGCCATGCAGATGCAATATGAGGCGATCTTTCAGCCATGCAGTGTGGATGGAGACATCGTTTACTCTCGGAAGGCAGAATAGTAGCCTTATGCAATGCAGATGCAGATAGAGGCAGAGCTTAACCTCGGAAGGCAGAATGGTAGCCTTATGCAATGCAGATGCAGATAGAGGTAGAGCTTAACCTTGGAAGGCGTAATGGTAGCCTTATGCAATGCAGATGCAAATAGAGGTAGAGCTTAACCTCGGAAGGCAGAATGGTAGCCTTATGCAATACAGATGCAGATAGAGGTAGAGCTTAACCTCGAAAGGTAGAATGGTAGCCTTATGCAAGTTGGAAGGCAGAATGGTAGCCTTATGCAAGTCGGAAGGCAGAATAGTAGCCTTATGAAAGTTGGAAGGCAGAATGCAAGAAATAAAATGGCAAATGGTAACGGAGCTTTCTTAGCTGACAGCAAATTGCGATATTGTGACTGCTGGGCACATTGTGACGCACGGAATGTCGCCGGTGTGTGTGGATAGCAAATGTGGGTAAGTGCAACGTTCTTGAGAGTTGTATTCCTGAACAATGTTTGTCTCGTGAGTGTATAGTATATTTGATGATTTCGCAATCCAAGTGGCTGCATCCAAAGAAAAATCATGAATTTTGTAAAAGGGGGGAGGTTAGTTCGTATCCCCGCTGGCTCTGCTTGACCTGTTCGGCTTTGATCTGGTGGTACTGTATGTATCATTGGGGTAGCGTTGCTAAACAAGGCAATTTCAGTAGTGAACATGCATGATTTCGTAAAAAATATGACATAAGTATATAATTAAGAATAACTTTTTGGATGAACCGACGACTGTGACGTGGTTCGGATAAGAAGTCCGAATCAGGCCTGCCTGCTGGTTGTAGCAATTACTGATTAACAAAGGCGGGTTCAGTCTTTATTGTTATTACCTAAGGCTTGCCTAAGTGTTTGGGTGAGATTCTATAAACATGATATCTATTACCGATTTGAAAATGGCAAAGCAGTAACAGTTTTAAAATAAATGATTTGAGATCCTATAGACATGCTTTCTAAACCGTATTAAGAAGAGAGAGTTGTAAAAAAAAATTAGTTCAGAACAGTATGAGTCAAACTGATTTTAAACTAGACTGGTTTCAGATCCTATAGGCATGATCTCTAATATTGCTGATTTTTAATTCCTATAGACATGATATCTAGTCGAACGTGAAATGAAGCAGGCAGGATTTACTTGAGATTCCTATAGGCATGATTTCTATAAAAAAAATACTAATTTTAACTTTATGAGCATGATGTCTGATTGTAACCCTTTAGATCCTAGGAGCATGGTGTCTAAGTGTGGTAATAAACATGCAGAATTTGGGACAAATCCTATAGGCATGTTATCTAAAATGCAGAAATAAACATGCGGGCTAAAAATCCTATAGGCATATTATCTAAATGCTGAAATAAACATACAGAAAACAAGTCCTATAGGCATGTTCTCTACCCTTCTAATAGTTAAACATGTATAATTACCCATCCCTTTNTATGCTAAACTCAGATAGAAAGAATAACAATGAAACAAAACCATAAGCAAAAATCAGAAATACGTTAAAAATCAGAGATCTCTGAAAAGAAAATTTAGAGGAAAAACCCTAATCGGAGAAGATGAAGGGTCGTTTTTGAAAGAAAGTTGAAAAAACTTTCGAGAAAACACTTAAAACACTCATAGCAACTACAGATCTAAAGTAGATCTGAAAGCAATCGAAAGATCTTAGAGATTAGGGTTTCAGAAAACCAAAAGAAACGAGAAAGATCACGAAAGATAACGATCTAACCAGAAAAGGTCAAGGACCCGCCTCGAAAGGCCATAAACGGCCGGAAAAGGTCGTGGCTGGCCGGAGAAAGGCCATGAACACCAGTCGAGCAAAGACTGGACCAAACTCCTTCGAAGTCTGGTCGTGAAACCATAGAACCAAACACATAGAAGCCATGGAAGGCTAGTACAGGTCTTGAATGACCACAGAAGGCCATGGATTAGGGTGTAGATTGATCGCAGCGGCTAGGGTTTGTAGGTGTTGCAAAGAGAGTTTGAGAGGAAGGGGATTCTAAGGCGGCGGATTGTATCAAAATGATAGGGTTTTGGGGTCGTTCAGGGTTAAAAAAGGTAAGGGGGAACAGGAGCCGTTGATCTAAATGATCAACGGTTGGGATTAAAGGGGTTAGGTGGGTCGGTTTATGGGAATTGGGTCAGAAAATTGGGTTCAGATTGGGGTCAATTTAGGCTACAATTGAAACGAAATTGGGCTATTATTTAAATAGTCAATTTTCCCCTATTTAAAATTAAAAATAGTAAATTGATTTTGTGGAACTAAATTAAAAGGTACTAAAATGATTTATGACATATAATTAACTATTTAAAAATACTGGAGTTAATTTTTTGTAAATGTAAACGTAATTAAATCCTAGAAGAGGCTAATATTGTAATTATGCAATTTAGCCTTAAAAATACTAAATAGTTTTGTAAAAAAAAAATGCTAAAATTCCCTTAGCTATATTTTAGCATAAATATAAAAGTTCAACAAGTGAATCACCAAAAATGATAATTTTAGAAATAATTATCGGGGTTTTATGGGCAAAATAGGGAAATAAATTGATTAAAAAACCTTTAAAAATTGAGGAAAATAATGAAACACTTGGACATACATTATATATGCATACATATGCTATTTTGAAGGTATTTTGCATATTGAAAAAATATATAGGGAAAAATTGGGTAGCAACAGTACCGTTCTACATGTTGTTTTTGAGCTACCATTCTTATGTAGGCCATGTCTCTCCGCTCTTCGACTTCGTCGAGGTCTTGCCTTATGCTTTCATCGTTTCTGGCCCGCTCTCATTTGAATACCTTAGACTTGGTTCACCGACTTCGACCGGTATCATCAGTCCCATAGACTAGTGAATATGGTGTTTCTCCTGTGCTTGTTTTCGGCGTCGTGCGGTATGCCCATAACACTTCCGGTAGTAATTCCAGCCACATTCCCTTGGCATTCTCGAGCTTCTTTTTCATGATGTTCAATATTTTTTGGTTGGAGGACTCCACCTGACCGTTGCCCGCGGGATGATATGGGGTGGAGAGTATTCTTTTGATGTGCCATTTTTCGAAGAACTCGGTGGTCTTTTTCCCAGTGAACTGGGGTCCGTTGTCACAAATGATCTCTTTGGGGATGCCGAAGCGGCATATGATGTTTCTCCATATGAATGTTATTACTTCTTGCTCGCGTATTTGGGCGAATGCACCTGCTTCTACCCACTTGGAGAAATAGTCTGTTAAAACTAAAAGAAATCGTACATTACCTCGTTCCGCTGGGAGGGGTCCGACGATGTCCATTCCCCATTTGATGAAAGGCTAGGGCGAGGTGACTGAGTGGAAGTGCTCGCCCTCTTGGTTAATCATGGGGGCGTATTTTTGGCATTGCTCGCACCTTCTAATGAAGTCGGCAGTCTCTTTTTTCATCGTGGGCCAATAGTAGCCTGCTCGTATGAGGCATCTGACGAGAGCTCGATTGCCAGTGTGAGCTCCGCAGTGGCCTTCGTGTACTTCTTCGAGGATGCGCAACATTTGATTCGGTCCTAAGCACTTTGCTAGGGTACCGCCAAACGTATTGACGATGTTGTACCTGGCCGCCTGCATTCGAAGCTTCTTGGCTTATTTTTTATTAGATGGGAGCACTCCGTCTTGCAAGTATGAAATAATAAGATTGCGCCAGTCCCAAGTTAGGTTTATAGTTCGTACCTCGATCTGATCTATCGATGAATGGAGGAGAGTGACCATGTTCCTCTCTCGGTTATACTTTTGGTGGCCGCTGCCAGTTAAGCGAGGCCGTCCACTTTGATATTCTACGCCCAAGGTATTTGATCGAGCTGGCATTCGTCGAACTCGGGTTATAGTTTGAAAATCTCGGCCTGGTATTTCTGTAGCCGTTGCTCCTTAATTTGGAAAGTCCATGTAACTTGGTTGACGACGAGTTGCGAGTCGCATCAAAGGATTACTCACCGTGCTTCATACTTGAGTGCCAACTTTAACCCTGTAATCACGGCCTCATACTCGACCTCATTGTTAGTCATATCAGGGCATCGTATGGACTGCAAACTATCTTGCCTGTTGGGACCTCGAGCACGAGTTCCAGTCCAGATCTTGATGCGTTAGAAGCGCCATCAATATACAGAACCCATTGGTCGTGTATTTTGGCGGAAGTACTGGCAGTTTCCCTTTTGACTTCGGGCGTTATCTTCGCACTGAAGTCGGCGACGAAGTCGGCAAGAACTTGCGACTTTATCGCCGCTCGCGGTTGATAGGTTATATCGTGCTCGCTCAGCTCTATGGCCCATATGGCCAACCTGCCCGACAATTCGGGTTTGTGCAGGATACTCCTTAAAGGAAAAGTTGTGACCACCGAGATTGGGTGGCACTGGAAATAAGGTCTAAGCTTTCGTGAAGCTACGACCAAGGCCAGAGCTAGCTTCTCGAGGTGGGGGTACCTCGTTACAGTGTCGACCAAAGTTTTGCTAATGTAATAGATCAGAGACTGCGTACCTTTATTTTCTTGTACCAAGAATGCACTCACTGCGACATCGGACACGACCAGGTAGACAAGGAGCCACTCTCCGGGTTCTGCCTTAGTAAGAAACGGTGGCGAAGACAGGTAAGCCTTTAGTTATCTTAAGTCGTCAACGCACTCGGAATTCCATTAGAGTCCGTTATCCTTTTTGAGTACGCCGAAAAATTTGTGGCACCTATAGGAGGACCGCGAGATGAATCTCGACAAAGCGACTATCAGGCCAGTCAGCTTTTGCACCTGTTTCTTGCTAGTTAAATTCTCTGGGATTCCTTCTATGGCCTTGATTTTGTCGCGATTGACCTCGATTCCTCGCTGTGATACTAAGAACCCGAGGAATTTCCAGAGGTAACGCCGAAGGCGCATTTTTCTGGGTTCAATTTCATGCCGCACCGTCTGAGTATGTCGAAGGCCTCTCTCAAGTGGTCGATATGGTCTTCCTTCGTTTTTGACTTGACCAACATGTTGTCGATGTATACTTCCATGGTCTTGCCGAGTTGATCTTTGAACATTTTGGTCATTAGCCTCTGATACGTTGCCCCTGCATTTTTCAACCTGAACGGCATCACCCCGTAGCAGTATGTCCCCTGGTGGGTGATGAAAGTGGTTTTTTCCTGGTCCACCTTCTCCATGAGGATTTGGTTGTAGCCCGAGTAGGCGTCCAAGAAACTCAGCAGTTCGTGCCTGGCTGTAGCGTCGATGAGTTGGTCGATATGGGGCAGCGGGAACGAGTCTTTTGGGCAGGCTTTGTTCAGAACTATGAAGTCTACGCATATCCGCCACTTACCGTTCTTATTTTTCACCATGACCACATTGGCGACCCACTAAGGCTACTTCGATTCTCTGATAGAACCGTTCACTAACAATTTTTTGACATCTTCACGAACCGCGTCATTTATTGCTGAGTTGAACTTTCGTCTAATTTGCCTCACTGGGGGGTAGAACGGGTCGGCGTTCAACTTGTGAGTTGCTATCTCCTTGGGGATACCTGGCATGTCTTCATGGGAAAAAGCAAATAGGTTTACGTTACTTTTTAAGAATTGGTGAAATTTACCTGGATCTTGGAGCTTATGGCCGATGAAAGCTTTCTTGCTGTGGTCGTTATCGTCTAATTGGACGGGGTCGAGGTCCTCTACGGTTGACCCTGCGGCTTCTATGATTTCAGGGTCTCTGAGGACGTCTTTCCTTTCATCGCCATCTAACGCCGACTTTGTTAATTTCTATGCTTCCTCAGCCTTTCCTTTCAATTGTTGGGTGTATGTGCAGTCTTGGGCGATGCGATAGCATTCTCGGATGCAGAATACTCCCAGGGGGTGGGAAATTTAATGACTTGGTATAAGCTGGAGGGGACGGCTTTTATGGCATGTATCCACGATCGGCCTATGATGCCATTGTACGCCGTATCCTGGTCCACAATGTGGAATTTGGTCTCCCAAGTGACGCCGCCGGACAGGACGTGCAGTGTGATTTCTCTAGATGTCCGCTCAACTGCATTGTTAAAGCCTATCAGCGTGCTGCAACGTGACACTATCTTGTCCTCGAGCTTCATTTGGGTGAGAACTCGAGGATGGATGATGCACACGCCGCTTCCATCATCGACCATAATACGTCTTACATCAGTATCAATAACATGTAAATTAATGGCAAGAGCGTCATAGTGAGGAAAAACCAAACCGTGGGTATCTGACTTATCGAAGATGATACTTTCTTCGAGTTTGTCACACCATTCGTAGGTGATGGACCGCTTGAGTTTGTGGGTGGTGGTGAACTTTACGTTGTAGATAGCGTCATCGCCTCCTCCGATGATCATTTGAATGGTCCAAACTGGGGAAGGTGGTTTGGGCGGTCCCTGGTGTTATTCCTGCCCTCGGGCGAAGTTGGCCCTCCCACGATCGCTCATCAGCTCTTTCAGGTGCCCTTGGTGAAGCATGTTCACGACCTCCTGTCTAAGTCCGATGCAATCCTCGATTTTATGACCCCATTCCTGGTGGAATTCGCAGAGGGCATTTGACTTTCTGGTGCTTGGCTCGGATTTCATATTCTGTGGCTATTTTACTTTTGGGTCAAGCTTCTCCAGTGCGTAGACTATTTCTGAGGGGTAAACACAAAAATTGAGAGCTGATAATAAGGGGGGCATACCTCTTTCATTTCGGTGGATTCCCGTTCTCGGCCTGGATAGACCTTCATCGTGGAGTGGAGGCGGAATGAGGGTGCCTCTGACATAAGGCTGATGTCTTTCTCGATTAGGTCGAGATCCCGCTAGATCCTTCCTGCTGTCGTTTCTCCGGTCTTTCCTAGACTCCATTTGGACCGAGGTCAGACGTTGGGTAGGTTCGTTGAGATCGTCTTCGTTGGCTCTTACCTCGGCACAGTAGGCGTTGTGTATCTCGTCCCAAGAGGTTGGAGGGTATTTCATGAGTCGGCTCAACAACTTTTTGGTCGCCCGCGACCCACTTTTGCTTAGCCCATTCTAGAAAGCGGCTACCGCTATTCCTTCAGATACATTCGGAAGGGTCATTCTTACACGGTTGAACCGGGCGAGGAAGTCCCTGAGCCCTTTGCCAGGCGATTGCCTAATGGCGAATATATCGTTCACCCTCGCCTCTGCTTTTTTGGCCCCGGCATGGGCAGTGACGAACTTGTCTGCCATTTCCTCGAACGTTTCAATGGAACCCGCAGGTAACTGTGAGTACCAAGTCAAGGCTCCACCGGTTAGGGTCTCTCCAAACTTCTTCAGCAATATTGAAGATACCTGTTCTTTTGCGAGGTCATTGCCTTTTACTGCAGTGACATAGTGGGTCACATGATCCTCCGGGTCCGTTGTGCCGTCATATATTTTCAAGTACGGCGACATTTTGAAGGTCTTTGGTATGGCGTGGTGCAGCCTCGTCGCTATATGGTTGCTCGACAACCGAGCGGCATCTCTTTTTGGCAGAAGTTTCGGGGCACCTGGTATTTTGTCTACCCTTTCTTGGTGCTCTTTTATTTGGCTATGGAGCATTTTGTTCTCGTTCTCCATCTCCTGCATTTTCCTCAAGATGGATGTGAGGGTGTCATTACCTGCACAACTACATTGTGAGTAATACCTGATGCGGGGGGAGCGTGTTGTCCGTCAGCTGCTGATGCGACACCAGCTCTTGTTTCTTCCCTATTCGACCTCCGAGCGGGCTTGTATAGGAAGCCGGTTAACGTATTTGTCAACCATGCCTCAAGTAATTTTTTCATTGTTGCCCTTGCCGTGCGAGGTCGTGACACTACTGGGAGGTGGAGGCGAGCTGTTTCGCCTGGGAGAGGTGTTTGGTGTTATGTCTTCACCCTCCGCTTCGTCCACTTCGTTAGTGGTGTCGAGGAGATTGGCGGTGAAGTCAGCTATCGCCTTTCTTTTTTCCTCTCCGTTGCTTGCCATGTCAGATTTGTGCAAACAAGGAATTACGGGATTTTGCAAGGTTTTGTGCGTTTTTTTAGATCTAGAAGAAACTAAAATTCTAACTAGAAAGTCCTCACATACGTCGTCAAATTGTTTGACCAAAAAGTGTTAAGCCTTTTTGTTAAGCTAATTAAATAAAACGATAATGGGCAAATCCTAGTTAAATATAATAAATTCTAGATCCGAGATTAATAGACGTCAATAATGTAAAACCGCATTTAATGCTTATTAAATACCAAGGGGGTGTTTAATGATATTGTTATGAATGAATGAGTGAATAATGACAAGCAATAAATATGATAATGGCAATAAATGTAAATAGAGAAAATGATTCACCCAAATATTCAATGAGGTGGATGATTCTCTCTCTGACAATGATGTAAGGCAATTAAACGTGGGAATATAGAAAGCTTTCTCGGATCTGATCTGAGAAAGCTTGGTACCAACAACAAATCGAATCTTTTGTAAAGACAATGTAGTTACTTGCGAGTCAACTTTTCTAGAGAGAGCTTATCATATAGAATATTACATCCCCTTTCCTTTTCTCTCTATTCCTACTTATATGGTCATATCCCTTACCTACTGAAAGTACAAGTGCAGAGAATATTCTGTAGAATATTTCTTTAAAATATCTTATCACTAAACTAGCCGTTTTGACCGATCTGAGTGTTCGACCTCGACCTTAGCTGCTCGGCTCGCCAATGTTACTTCTTAAGCATGACCTCGGCCTAATCAATTCTTAGTTGTCTTCTTTCAGTGTAGGTTCCCTTGATCAGATTTTGACCCATACAATACCTTAATGACCAAATTAATTACTTCAAATCTACACTGGTGGAAGGATCCAAATTTCCCAAGTAGAATAGTCGTCAATTACTATGTTGTCATTAAAAACAAGAAACAAAGAAAGAATGAATGAAAGAGCATATAATTTTTATCATTATGCTTCTATTAGGTATGTTATTTTGTTGGAGTATAATTTTTTTATGATGATAAGACACTTTACTTTTGTGCAGTGAGATATGTGAGATTCAAACATCTTCGATCCCTAAGTTATTCAAAAAGATACATAAGTTGATATTTGAATAGAATAGACCTGAACAACGCATACTAGATAGGAGTATAAAGGATTGGTATAGCTGATCCAAACTAATTGTGATTGAAGCATAGTCTGTTACTATATGATGTAAATTACCCCTTCTTCTTTTTTCCTCAAATGAAAACTTATTGTCGCATAAATTCTTTGCAACATGTATTAATTTCTTATACTTTGTGGAACATTATAATGATTAGAAATATCTTAATTTAAATATACACATTTACAAGGAAATAAAGAATGAGTAGAAAAACAAATGCTTAGGAGGTTTCCATCACTCTAATGATTAGAAATAAGGACCTAAATAAATCCACTTAGTGATGGAAACTTGATTATAACCTTCCATTTTTTACAACTCAAAGCTGAGCCGGCCATTGCAAAAAGTTGGTGTATCTTACTATCTGCTATAGTTTGTACCTTTATGTAATTTGGATACAAGTGATAACCAAAACATGTTGAGACAACAAGTTCAAAACAACTGGAGAACATAGTAAACATCAATCTCAAGGTTCAACCATTTATTCAAGCTGCATTATGTTACAAAAGTAGTGCATATATACACAAATATGGTTCAAATACTCCCCACCCAAAAGAAGAAGAAGCCCACAACACACATCTGCACACTTTAAATTAACACGGAAATAGCCACGTTAGGGCCAGTTCTAATGCTGATATTGTACACATAAGTACGGTTTTGGTTTATTACACAGGTGCATAGCAATGCTTACTCGGACAACTGACTGCAATCAATACCCTTGTCAGCGAATGCCTCCATGAGTTTAGGGAAAAGCTTGCCAAGCATAATCTTGAACCCTGTAGAGCTTCCTTTTATCGGCTCTTGGTCCTGGTTTATGGGTTGAAATGCAGAACCAACTGGTGCACCATCCATGTACGCCTTACAAGCCAACAAAATGTGCTTCCATCTTTTACCAAAGTGCTCTTGAACGAGTGCCTCAAAATGCTGCAGCATAATTGACCAAGCAGATCAGAAACTTCCATATTAAAAGGGAAGTGTTTCTATATAGAATGTTGGAATACCAAAAGTCTTGGTGGTAATTAGAACTTTAAGTCGTCAGAGTCCAAATTCCTTTTCTTAAACATGGTACATTACGTGGTTTTATCTGAAATCTAAACATGATTTAAAGAAACTTGGAAAACTTCAAATGTAAATCATCTACCTTAGGTGGCTTGTTGAGTTGGTATAACATGGACTTGCAGGTAACAAGGAAAGCATTTTCATTATAGCTAACTGAGTTCTTTTCACCATCAGCTTTTCCAATCTGTGCATCATATCCAGCCTCATTGAAATAAGGCTTTTCATTGAGCACAAGTGCTTGAAGAGAGAGGAGAACTTGTAGAATCGTGGAACTTTTGGGGTTCCATACTTCATTTCCGGAGCCCGTCCACGTATTTAAGAGACTAAGACAGACCTTTCCAGACTCATACAAGTTGGGATTGACACGAAGCCCGCCGGAGTGATAGTAGACCATCTGCACAATTTCATTTTCACAAAACCTAAATAAGCTTTAACGAGAAATTCTATGTTTGATCTCACAAATCAGGAAACAGATGGATTTCATAATTGGATGGTGGAGTTTGACAATTGGATGCCTAACAACGCATAAGAGCTAATTAATAAGTATGAACTGAATTCAGCTTCCAAAGGTAAGCAAGTGCTCATTTCTATCAATCAGAACATTGTGGAAATATGCAACAACTTGTGCTCATGTTACAGATTAACGCACAAGCTATAAAGATTTACTTACAGGTGGCTCATGCGGATAGTCCGACGGTAGGTAAATATCAAAGAAGAAGAGTCCATCATGATACGGAGTCCCAGGTGCACCAATAATGGCTGCTCGCAGCAAATCCATTCTTTCTTCATATACGCGTACATAGATAGTCTCTGTTTTAGGTTTTAATAAAGCAAGTGTGAGGAAGAATAGTCAAGAAAAGCACCGTAAAACCATCGATTCAATGACAAGAGGTTTTTTGTTGATAGAATCAGATATTGTGCATCAAAAAGAAAAGAAAAAAGGAAAAGATATTGTGCAGTCAAGTTGTGGTTAATTTAGTGTCTATCTCAGCCCCTCTCCCCCAAATCTTTCCTATTCGAGCAATAATTTGTGATCATTTGTTTGCTTTTTCAAACTTAAGTTGGAATCTTTCAATGTGTGGCATGTTCATAAAATTATCGTCACTCGGAACTTTCCCCTTTCCTGGGGGAAAGTCATTCTGTTTTAACAGCTATCGACCAAAATTACATAAACTTAGTGAATTAAGGAAAAGCGAGAACTTCTTGGGAAAATGATATGAGACAGAGGCGCTATTACAAAGAGCAAAGACAAAATAATTGGCACATAATATCAGAAACATTAAACCTACAGTGGCTCCCTTACTTTCTCAACTTTCAAATTCATTTATCATATTAGCCCATGTAAAAATCTAATTTTCTTGGCTGTTTGTCTTGCAAAAGATCTGTGGAGTAACCCGCAAAATGAATTTCGAATAGAAGATCTATCATTTTGCTCCAAATGTAACGAAAATAGAACTTGTGGACTGCCATAAGGGTATTACCATTTGACTTCGGTACGTGAACTACAGAACAACTGTTTTTTTATCATATATTCCATAAGCTAAAGAAGAGCAATACATTTCAGGAATAAAAAATTGCAGAGTACGCATATACTCATTGAAAGTCTGGCTTATATCTTTTTACATTTTCCCCTCGTCTTTGTTCATTTCAGTAGCTTCAGCATTCCCAATGTTATATCTTTCTACTCCCCCCCCAAATTCAACGATCTTTCGCTCAACAAGCATGACTCATACTTGCCAAAAAAACATAGATAGACACAGTAAGCAATAGCAGAATGTAAATATCACATCATTAGACACAAACAGAAAAACAGGTTGAAATTCTCACCAGGAAGATCATGTTCCAAAATGCTCCATTCTTGTTGGACCTTCTTCAGCCAACCTCTTCTAACCTGTGAAGTAATAGAAAGATAAGAAAAGGGGGAAGAGTCTAGCAAAAATAACAATAAGCCGACATGTTCACTTGGGAAAAACTAAAAGAAATTTTGACCTGGGATAACTGCGCCTTTCCAGCACCATCTGCAAAATGGTGGCCTGAGAAGTCAGTGACCATATCAAACTGTCTAAATTCTTCAGGGAGCTTGCTGGAAGATGGCAAAGCATCATGTTTTTGATCCTCAGTTGTTTCCTGTTCTTGCTCTAGTTCCATTTCAAGGGAAGCCTTCACGTATCCTACCTCAAGTGTGGGAATTCCTGCATTCAAATTGCTAAGTTCTATGACTTCTTCCTCATTGGGAATCCTTGATTCCTGCCCTTCTTCTGATATAGCTTGGTATGAACCAAACAATGATGTGCTCAAGGAGCCAAAAAGACTCGAGCTGATACTCGAGAAAAAGCCAATAGCAGCTTGAGAAAGCAAACAGGAACTAGAACTCCACAAACTCCTGTTGCAACTTTCACTACCGCCACCAAACTTCAGCAAGTCCTGAATATCAAAATCTAACTCTGTCAAACTTTCATACAAGAAATTGAAGATTTTGAAATAAGGATATCTATATCTAATTAGATCCCTGCTATATTAAGCTTCTTATAACGTGGATGGTAAATGATCTTCTAACCAATTTTTATGGTTAGTAGCTTATCTCCTATTGAACCATCTGGTTTTCCTTCCAGTTAACTATCAAGTCACTGCCAAATTTTCCATTCTCAGACTTACTTCATGCAATAACACCGAAGGAACATGTTCCGAAGGAACAAAACATGGAGAGGGAACTAGACTTCACCTTTTCCTCATGTTTTGGAAGTTGATTTTCCTCTGAACTCATCTCCGCACCTGATGGCTCAGCATTTTCACCAGAGGGCACTGTAATGGCAGCAGCAGCTTCACATTTATCAATTCGATAGATCTCAAAGGGTGCCACCTGAAGAGTATCATTGAAGAAAGATAAGATTTGAGCCAGCTCAAGACATAAGACCAAGATTAGGAGTATATTTCTCGAAACATTTCAGCTCTTAGTACATTATTTATTACTTTCAACAGTTATCATGTGAACAAATATTCCTAAAGAAAACGTTTCGGTTGCAAACTTCAACTGCTTTCCCTAAATCAACTTTCCACCGAAAATGATCAATTTTAATAAAACAATGTAGGAAGAACAGTAATGATATGATTCTTGGAAATCAGCAAAACATGAGCGCTAATGCCAACAAACAGTAAGTATTCTTTTGAATTTCCAATAGGTTATGCCACACTCAAGTTCAGCTATGAGAAATGAGGAGAGAAAAAAGACAGGGTCCAACCCCTCAATAAATAAAAGAACAGAAAAAAGAGTACCCTTACCGTGCTTGTAATACCAGTAGCCCATTTCACTTCAATATTGCCATCTTTGAAGCCGACAATAATACCAATGCAAGATAAGTGATCATATCCGGTGAAATCTGAATTATCCTTTCTTTTATCAATATTCTTAAGCTTGGAGTTAATGTCCAACTCAGAGAACATGCTTTTGTCATCAAGACTGAAAACCTGATCCTCACAAAACTTGCAAACCGCATCACCGAAACAGTATGAGTAGTCTGGATGGTCCATCAGTTCATATGCACTCACAATTTCTTCAGTTTGCTCTACCCTAAACTTATTTGGTTCATTCAAGGAAAAAGTTGTCCATTTTACCTTCACCGTTCTCTCCTTCGCATCAACACACCTCACCACGCCCCACCTTTTTGGACTGGGAACAGATGAGTCATCACAGGATCCCTTCTCAAGCACGAACTGCTCTGGCCAAAACTCATGAGCGTCCACAATATTGACAGGAAAAACAGAATCCGAGTCCAATCCAATAGTCACGCTTCCATCCTGCCACGAAACATCAACTTTTGTCCTTGTCTTTGAAATTACAGCAACTAGCGGAACAGCGGAGCTCCTATTACTCTCAGATTCTTTGTTTAGCTGCCTGTCCTCTTTCATTGCTCCATAGGGAGGTGAGCGTTGAATGCTCTGCTGCAGAAAGTTCTTAGAGTCAGCAACTGGAAGTACACAGCAATCTCCAAGCTGCCACTTTGCATGGGAGAAGCAAGACAACAAGGTTAACTTTTCTGAGTCCTGAAGTGTTGGGGGACTAGGCACCTTTTCACAACCAAGACTGCCACAGCCGATCCAATCTACATACACGACTCCAGCCTCCACAGCACAAATGGTACCTTGCTCTCTTTTGCCACTTTTTACACCACATAACCAGTTGGTTGATCCAAAGGCAGCTACAGACTGAACTTGAACCCTTTGTCCTGGGTAGAAAGGATATTGTGGGTCTTCAACTAAATCAGGGGAAATTGGTGTGAGAATTTCTGAACCCTCAGCTGCAAACTCAGACTTTGCACCATCATCAAAGAGGACTTTAACTTTATCGACTATCTTTTCCACTTTCCCAAGCCATGGGCCCATCACTACATAATCCCCAACAGAAATTGGACGTATTTTCACCAGATCTTTCGCGTTAACATCTTGTATCTTGCTTCCATAAATATTTTCCAAGTCAACAATCATCTCAACATTGATCACTTTTCCCATCTGTCCGGATGGGTCATTTACTGGGCATACTATGTCCCCGTACATAAACACTCTCTCAAAGGAGAGAAAGTCGTCGATTTTACCGATGCTCTCCTCAAGACTTGAAAGGATAGAACAGGCATGCCCACCATACAGATATTCAACATAATCCTGATCGTCATAACTGCTGCTCTCACTGAAACTATCAAAGTCACTTAGAGAAGATGTATCCATAATGTGGAATCCAATGAAATGTATTCTGCAATTTGAAAAACATTAATTTATAAGCCAAGAAATGAGGGTTAAAAAAGCATAGTATTGGAATGAAAGTTGCCGAAATGCAGCTACATCTTGCCTATATCTGATTCAAAGTTATTTTCTCTTGGATTCTTGGTGCTTAAATTCTAGAGATACAAAAAACTGAGTGAAACTTTGACTTGAAAAATTACACACTTGAACCTAAATTACGATGCATTATACTTATTCAGTTGCTCATATACTGTCATGCATTATATACTTATTCAGAATTGAGAGCAAGATGACTTGCAATGGAACAAATGGAAACCACGATCAGCTTAACTAAATTGAACTAAGCCCAAATGCCCAATCCCTTTTGGTTTTAGATGATATAACTAACAATAAGTTATATGGACAAATAAATGATGAGTGACAGGAGACATACCACACAAGTTACTTGCAAGCCCTGGCTGTTTGATCCAAACTTACAGACTGATATTGATCCCCTACTGACGATGATTATCAGTCTTCCTAGTTCCAACGATGACCGATGTATATATCCAAAGATGAATCAGATCTCGAGGTCAATCTGTTACTTTTAAACAGAGACCAAGATAGTATCTCCAAAAGGAGATAATGCCAAAGGAGATTTGCCCTAAAGACAAATAATGTTTTGGAGTCTAACTCCAAATGCCAAAGGAGATTTGCCCAAAGAATTGAACAAGTCCACTAGAAGGATTGTGCAGAGAAGAACTTTCGAATTAGTTGTGGTCCTTGTAGAAGTGCCACTTTCTTTAGCTCTTCCTGACCGGTTGAAGAGGAAGTCCACAAGCCGGATTTATGGATCAAACTTTTGCCAACAAAAGAAGACAACAGCTTGATTAAAACCACGATAAAGAACCACCAAACAGCAGAACTTCACGATTTGCCAAAGGAGATTTGCCCAGCAGAGTGAATAGAGAGACACATGTAACTAGATGCTCTCGCATGAAAGGAATTTACTCCTCTCAATGGCCAAAGAAAGTTTGCCAAAGAAGATTTTCCCCTTAAGAGGAACCAGCTGTTCTGTCAGGTTTACTTACTTCCAAAAGGAGATGTCTCAGAGAGTTGAATCAACCAGAAAAAGACAGATGTGTTGCATAAAGTGTTTAAAATGCCAAAAAGATATCTGTTCTTGAGTAACCAAGAAACTGCTGAGAAAATGTAAGTTGATGTGAGCCACTGAACTGCATCAGAAAATCCTTGCAAACTTTGTGTTATACTGACCAGGTACCAACTTTCTTCTGTGTCAAACAAGACTTAGCTATTTCAGAATATACGTGAAACCTGCGTGCAGAAATAGCTGTTAAATTTCAACACAATGCTATTTTCATATAGAGCAGTAGGAAGACAATTTCTGCAGTTTCTTTTGACCAAGTAGATACACAGTCTAAATCAAAATAGAGTCACGGCAAGAAATTCTAAGAGGAAAAGTTCTCAAGAAGACCTATAAGAGAATGAATCAGCAATTCCTTAACACACGGTCAATTTCTGCAACTTCTTTAACCATATGACTTTCAGTTCATTCAAATAAAATTTTCAAAATAACTACTGTAATCTTTTGTGGTCAACTACTGTGGTTAATTGGCAGCATGTGTATACTTAGACAATAAACCAATTTCCAAGTGAAACTCGTTTTTTAAAGATTAATTGAGTGATGGCAGAACTTGTACACACGTTTTTGCCATTTAGACTATTGTTTGAACTTGCAACTAGATCATTTTAGAGCTCTATGGTTAATTGCTTACAAGTGCTTTTGTCCACCACAAAATAATTATCTTTAACTAATTTTCAAATCCAAATCCATGACCCTTCAAGAACTAGAAATGAATTTTAGGCCATATAATAATAACAGTTCTCCAGCTAACAACACAAGTAAGATATATATTTACAGCTTACCTACGTAAACCATTTCAATGAGCAGGACAGAAATGCCTGCAAACATCATAGTATTTGAAAAATGATCATCTCACAATTTACACTCCCAATGATCAAAAGATGTTGCGCAACAGTTACTAGGAATATGCTCGTTATATTTGACTTCAATCGAAAGCCTAAAAGAGATGAATTCCAGGTTAAACACTTAGTTTAAAAGTGCATATGAACACTTTAGTTTGAGAGTTCCCAAAGAGAAGAGACTCATACCAAACGTTTCTATCCTGGAAAATATATAGATTTCTTAAGAAGTGATGACAATTTACCCTTCCCAGACCCCACAATGTGGGAATACTCTGGTAGGTTGTTGTTGCTGTTATGTTATTGTTAAGAAGTGATGACAATCACTATATTTACAGAGATGAAACTGGAGTTTTTCTTTATATCTTAAAATTGGAATAAGACTCCACGGGTCCATGAACCATCAATAACTGTATTATCTATGTTTTTTGTGCAGAGTCCACCTTGTATCTACTCTAAGTTGAGAGGAATGAGTGGCTTTTTCATCTTTAACTTTGTCTTTTCATTTGATTAGAGATATTTAGCCTAAACTTTTATTAACCTCATATTACATCCTTACCCTTTCTTGGTTCATTCATCAAAATTGGATATTCTGTGCCCCCAAATTACTGTTAAGTTTCTTTTTTGAATGTTTAGTCCAATGCTCAAGCCTCGATATCATAAAAAGTTTCTTATTATCGATGATTTTGCTTCCTCGGGATCAGGTGTTAAACTTTCTATGTATTAAGACAAGAGAAGCAACTAAAAAGCTATTATCTTCTGATTCCAGTTCTCACCTCAGAAGTAGGCGAATTACATGTGCATAAAAAACATTTGCTCCTAGATACTAAGTATATAGTGCATCTAGCCTCAAGAGAGGATATCACTGGTTTGACAATAGCTTGTACTACACATATCCTTGAAGACCTCAACCTGAAGACCCTCTACTATTTTTCGTATTTATCCTCTCTGATTACATAGACAATATTCTAGGTGTAAAAATTGCCGAATCTCGAAACAATGTTTTCTCTTTTGATATCAATTTTCCTTTTATGATGGTCACATAGACACTAGGCACAATGAATAAATTAAGCCAATTGCATCTTAGAATTTCTTTTGGTGCTCTACCCTTATCTTTACTGTCCTAAAATTTCAATGAAAAAAACTTGTTAGACAAACTTTTTCATCTTTGAATCAGAACCCCAAAAAGTATCCTTTTGAATTGAATGAAAATTGCAAAACATGAAGCCTAAGAGTTTCAATAACATTCAAACATAAAATTCACCTTCACATAAAGAAATCAAATAAGAAGGAGAAGTGTGAGAAATATTTTCATCAAGGTGAAGAAATACAGATGCTAGATAATTCAAACAACTAGAGATTAAAAACCAAACAGCCAAAAAGAGAAAAGGACAGCATGAGGAGAAAAAGGAAACAAGATTATAAGTAGAAGTTGAGAAAGTTACCATCTTTTACCCTCTTATGCCGATATCAAACCAAAGGCAACTTCCACAGAAAGAGCAAAAGCTGATGAAACTGAAGCAACCTCAGAAGAGAGAGTTTAAATCTTGAATTTCTAGCTATTTCCTTCAGTTTCAGAGATAAATTCTTGAATATTTCTTTCCCAATAAACAGTGATCACCTCAACCAAAACACACACACGCGCAGAAAAAAGCCAAGAAAAAGAAAGATTAAGGGAATTCAGAGAGGCAAATCACCTCCCTAAATTCCCATAGTCCACTCATATTCAAACCTCACAAACATGGCAGCATGAAATGTTGCAAAATCACTCTTATTTCTCTTCCACTGCGTGTGTGTGTTGTCTCTGTGAATTCTTGAACGTTAAATGGAGATTTTTGACTAGTGTGTGTACTATTTTTCATAGCCAATTCTAGATACAGGGTATTAAATAAAACCCCATATATACTTTTTAAGAAGAATATACCGTAGTATCTATGCTCTCCTTGTATATTGTATTCTCTACTCTTTTCTGCCGTACAAGTTAACAGTCAGCATCTCAAATTTACAGAACTACCCTCTGTGGCTGTTGTAATCAATTATCACCTTGATCCAACTTGGGTTGTAGAGCATTATTTAATTTATCACTTTTTTCTTTTTGAAAAGATGGTGGTGTTTTAATATATTTTAATTTTTATATGTGATGATTTTATTTTTTTGATGTAGCACTCGCATTTTTATATCTATATTAGGATCCTAACCAATTCAGATTCGTATCGTGTAAGACCCATTAAAGAAAAAATACTCTGAATAAATAGTTTTTTTCATTTTCAAGTCTCGAACCCGAAACTTTGAAACATTCTATCAATCACACTACACTTCTTAACTGTATGATGATTCTATAATATGTTAGTGTGTGTGGCGGCCAATGTACTTTCATAAACCTAAGATATCGATTTTATAGTTCGTCCAAGTATTTCTTTTTCAAAAAGAAAAAGTTATAGTGGTCAAATTAACATGTGTACAAATTGTTCCATTCAATATCTAATCAGATGTAGTTATCTTGATTACATATCACATTTTCAGAAGGCCAAAGAACCTAATTCCTGTGTTTTTTCACAATAAAAAATAAGAATATGAATTAAATATTAAGGTTTCACGTTGAACATGTAGAATTTGTATGCACATTGATGTTCGATTCAATCTCTAATCATCTTAGTCTTATGATTATCTCATATCTTAGCATAATTGAATATAATATAGTGGTGCTTGGCATCCCTACACCTTCCAAATGAAAAATGCATAGTAAAAACTATCTGTTATCTATTAAACAACTAGCAATTTGTGCCACGGAGCTTTAGTCAAGTGGTAAGAGCACATGTGTGGGTTTGACGCACCTCGCGTGTTCGAACCATGCTATAAGAAAAGCTTGGTATTTACTTGGAGAAGGGTAGAGGGGCATGCTCATTATCCATTGAGTTTCGAACTCTGTGCACTGGTCCTCGGACATTTCTCGTTTATAAAAAATGTGGAGCAATTTATTTACCAAAGAATGTGCAGGGGAGGGGGAGGAGTGAAAATGGATAGTAAATGTTGGTAAATAAGTAGGTATTATCAAAGGCGCGCTTAAAGCACACTTAAGCCCTAAAGCGAGGCTCAAACATGTTGAGCGCTTGGTCTAGCTTAGCGCGCTTCAGTGTTGTGATCAAGGCTCTAAGGCATACTATTCTTTGCCAATGAGCGTAATCCTGATGAGGCGACACTAAGCATTGATATTTTACTTTATCGTAAATTTTCTTCAATTTCTCCGTTCTTATATTTGGTTTCATGCTTATTGATATTAGTCTTGGACTACACATACATATTTGTAGTTTTTCTCTATTTGCGCCTTTCTTCATTAACGACCACGCTTTATTTCCACTTTGCGCTTAAAACCCTAATAGACCATAGAGCTTTTTTGCCTTTTCGCCTTTGATAACACTAGTAGAATATTGTCAAAGGTTATTTTTGAACCAGCAACTTGTTATTTAGGCCATTCGCGACATTATCTGATATGAGTACCTTGTTTTTTTAATTCAAATGCTTGACGAGTATTTTTCTCTTTTGTCGGTTCAGGATAATTAATTTGACTGCAACTGCTTGAAGGATTGGGTCACCTTGGGAAAATAAAGTAATGTCTTTTCTTGTTATGTAAATTCTATTTTCGATACATCTTGCATTCACTTAAAACTCAAATTCAGATGCTAATAAATATCACGTAGACAAGATGGAGAAAAGAAACACTGTACAGATATTACTTTCCTATAAGTAGCCTGCAGTAGACTGAATGTGCTCTTTAGCCCCAAAGCCTATGTGTTCATGCTTGTTCCTTTATCTTCCCTAGCGTGTTTAATACATTGAGTGAATTATTGCAAGCACATTTATTTTTGGGGTACAGGGTGACGCTAAATGTTGTGTTTGCATCATGATTTTAGTAGTGGTTTGACATGTTCTTTCTGAACACTTATTTTTTGCAGGATTTCATGATTTTTATAAGTTTGTAGGTTAAAATATTGATTTTTTAGAAGTTTGGGCAGGGTGACCGAAGGGCTGCCTAAATCTGCCCTATTTTTCTCGAGCAACAAGATTTTGCCGATTGTAATTTGTCACTTCTCTTCCGAAAATCTCACAAGGCTTTTGATAAAAGGAAGTCTAAACATGTTAGTTGGAAACCCCAGTGGATTGTATTTTCTTAGTTTTTTTATTATGGTTGCCTGCATAGTGAACCTTTTTATTTTATTTTTTTAATTTTATGATTGTTCAGATAATCTGCACAGTGGATGCAAAGATTGTTCCAAGACTTGAGGATGAACATGGCCTTTGAAGAAATCAAGGACATGGAAGATATTTTATTAGTTGGTTTTGACGAACAAGATTCTAAGAAATATGGGTATTTACTCATCGATGAAGATCAGAAACGGGTAACTACCTTAACTACCTTTGATTGTAGTTTAAAAGATTTACAAGTTGTTTTGACATAGATTTAAAGCTAAAAGCAACAACAATAATAACGTGGTAAGTATATAAGCATTTAGCACGAAGTCCTAAAAGTGAAAATGGTTGTGTATATGGAAGAGGTGAAGGGGTGGGGGTGGATAAAAAGCAAGTGGTAGGGGGTCGGACCGTAGGGGAGGAAGAGCAATGGTACGGAAGGAGGCAGTAGAGGGAAGAGGGTTTGGGTAAGTGGAGAAACTCAGTAATAGTTGGTGGAAGTGATTACTCAAGTTAATGTCCATAGGTAATTTCCTAAAGCACTTGAATTTTTGATTTAGATGTTAATAGTTAGAGGTCATTAGTATTCGAGGTAGTATTGTTTCTCGTGGGATAAATGTAACTACAGTACATTGTAAAATGTGCCTACTAAAGGATAAAAACATTTCTCCTTTGTGTTTCTTTTTTCTTTATAATGATTTATATGAAGGGGAGCCTTGGCGTAACTGGTAAAGTTGCTGCCATGTGACCTTCGGGTTCGAGCCGTAGAAACAACTTCTTGCGAAAATGCAGGGTAAAGCTGTGTACGATATACCCTTGTGGTACGGCCCTTCCCCGGAGCCCTCGCATAGCGAGAGTTTAGTGCACCGGGCTGCCATTTTTTTATAATGATTTATTTCAATCATTAGACTTTTTTCTAATGAATTAACAATCTAAACATGATTTTCAGATTTTGTCAATAAATATAACTACATACATTTATCATAGGGTAAATGTAACTACTTACATTATAAAATGTGCCTATTATAAAAGATAAAATGCATTTGTTTTCACGAATCTCTTAATCTCTTTTTTTATCTTTTCCTTTTTCTTCTTAATGATTTATATCAATCATTAGACCTTTTTCTAAGGACTGAAGTATAGACAATCTAAACATGGTTTTCGGATCTTGTCATTAAGATTCAAAAAACTATTGTGGAAAAGAATATCAATTATTTTCAAATGTAATACTTTCATATGAGTTTTTATAATGTATAAATCAGCTGATAAACTTTTCTGACGGGGAACTTTGTATAACAGTGAGGGCACGATCTTTTTCCTTAGGATGTCAGAAGGTGATCGTTGGGGAGAAGGAGAGAGGGAAAGGAGCATTATCAGGCAAAAATTTTAGTTTTCCCCCACATTTGAGGTTAGAGTAGCTAGGACCAGGACCTAAAAAGCCAAACCATGCTAGACGTGTACACGTGAGGGTAAGGAACCTTGATTTAGGGTTTCTTGTGAGCACATAGGAAAAATACTTTTGAGAACATGTTTGATGGTAATTTTTGCGAAATTGGTGGGAGCTATT
This sequence comes from Nicotiana attenuata, assembly GCF_001879085.1. NCBI lineage: Eukaryota > Viridiplantae > Streptophyta > Magnoliopsida > Solanales > Solanaceae > Nicotiana > Nicotiana attenuata. Next base: position 120,442 of record NW_017671518.1, read on the forward strand.
AGGAACGTGTATCGGAGGCTTTAAATGTAGCTTCCAGCTTGTGTTTCTGGTTTTTAAGAGATACAACGTTCGTCTTTCGCTCCGCAAACAAGAAGAGAGCAATGAAAATATTTTATGAGGGTTGAAGATGAATTACTAAGGGGATGACAACCATATATATATATATATATATATATATATATATATATATATATATATATTGTTTATGTGTGGATCTCTTCAAGAAGCTGGTCCCCCAAGGGTGTGGCCTAGTGGTCAATAAAGTGGGTTGAGAATCATGAAGTATCAGGTTCAAATCTCAACGGAGGCAAAAACACTAGGTGATTTCTTCTCATCTACCCAAGTCTTTGTGGACAGGTAAAATACCTATTGTTGACAGATATCTCATGAAATTAGTTGTGGTACGCGCAAGCTGATCCGGACACCATGATTGTTAAAAAATACAGAAGGGTTTTCTAGATGTGATATGCGATATGATAGGTTTTTCTAGATGTAATATGTGATACGCATGAATTGTGGAGGGAGGTGTCGATGTTGGTGGTGGTAGATGATGGGAAGGTGGGGTAAAAACTCTGGATGTTCCTAGCATTTTGCTCTCGAGGTTAGTGAAGAGGGTGATGGAAGGAGGGGAGAGGAGTTACGGAGAAGAAAAGGGTGAGACACGTGGGAGGGCTTTCTTGATGTTGTGTCCATGGTGGTCTAAAGGCTTAAGCAAACGTATTAATCAGTAGCACACTTACAAGTACCTGGATGTCTTACATGTCACTTCTGTGTTCATTGACCAGTGTGAGCTTCAACGGGATGTATGGTTGGACTCGACTGAAGGGATCTGGAAGTTTCACTTTGTCAATATGAGGTTGTTATGTCCCCAAATAAAATGGAAAAGTGAAAGACCTTAGAGTTTTTGACAAGGAACTGCAAGGGAAATGGTTTTTGGCATTTGTGACTAAGGAGCAGACATTATGGAATTAGGTGATCACGGAAAATATATGTCGTAAAAGGGGAATGAATGACTTCACTCACATTACCATTCTAGCAGACTATGGAGAACTAACATGGAGTGGGAAGACTTAAGCATTATCATCATGTATAGAGTAGGGGATGCAGGTAGAGTCAGTTTTCAAGGCCACATATGGTGTAGAGATAGCGCAACGGGTATCTCTTTTCCAAACAATACGGGATCTCAATCTAGAGAGAACTGATAATATTATAGATCTAGAGGACATAAGAGGAGTGAGCTAACTGACCTGTGGTTTTGGTGAATTATGAGATTGGGAGTATCCGAACATATTAATATATAGTGAAGTGTTACCCCCAGATTCAGAACTTTTTTTCAAACTTACTCACAATCCTATTAGTTAATAATCCTAGTGATTGGA